>NW_028167261.1:0-214000 GCF_963513975.1 Fringilla coelebs | reverse complement strand
AATGGCACCAGTGCCAACTTGGTCTGGTTTGAGAGTGACAGGTGGCTCCTTCAAACTGACACCCAGAACAGTGGCTTGTGAATTTTGTTTCCCAGAGAAAAAGCCTGTACAATGGTTCAGGGTCCTGCGGCCTTAAATTGCTGGGTGCCTCCTGGAATTCCGCATCTCGCCAGATGTTTCCCAGACGCTAAGCAACACCAGTGCCAACTTGGTCTGGTTTAAGAGTGCCAAGTGGGTCCTGCAAACTGACACCCAGAACAGTGGCTTGTGAGTTTTGTTTCCCAGGGAAAAAGCCTGTACAATGGTTCAGGTTCCTGCGGCCTTAAATTGCCGGGTGCCTCCTGGAATTCAGCGTCTTGCAAGATGCCTCCCAAACGCAAGGTGGCACCAGTGCCAACTTGGTCTTGTTTGAGAGTGCCAAGTGGGTCCTGAAAACTGACACCCAGAACAGTGGCTTGTGAGTTTTGTTTCCCAGGGAAAAAGCCTGTACAATGGTTCAGGGGCCTGAGGCCTTAAATTGCCAGGTGCCTCCTGGAATTCGGCCTCTCGCAGGATGCCTCTCAGACACAAGGTGGCACCAGTTCCAACTTGGTCTACTTTAAGAGTGCCAAGTGGGTCCTGAAAACTGACACCCAGAACAGTGGCTTGTGAGTTTTGTTTCCCAGGGAAAAAGCCTGTACAATGGTTCAGGGTCCTGCGGCCTTAAATTGCCGGGTGCCTCCTGGAATTGCGCCTCTCGCTGGATGCCTCCCAGACGCAAGTTGGCACCAGTGCCAACTTGGTCTGCTTTACGAGTGTCAAGTGGGTCCTGCAAACTGACACCCAGAACAGTGGCTTGTGAGTTTTGTTTCCCAGGGAAAAAGCCTGTACAATGGTTCAGGGTCCTGCGGCCTTTAATTGCCAGGTGCCACCTGAAATTGCGCCTCTCGCAGGATGCCTCCCAGACGCAAGGTGGCACCAGTGCCAGCTTGGTCTGGTTTAAGAGTGCCAAGTGGGTCCTGGAAACTGACACCCAGAACAGTGGCTTGTGAGTTTTGTTTCCCAGGGAAAAAGCCTGTACAATGGTTCAGGGTCCTGCGGCCTTAAATTGCCGGGTGCCTCCTGGAATTCCGCCTCTCGCAGGATGCCTCCAAGACGCAAAATGGCACCAGTGCCAACTTGGTCTGGTTTGAGAGTGCCAGGTGACTCCTGCAAACTGACACCCAGAACAGTGGCTTGTGAATTTTGTTTCCCAGGGAAAAAGCCTGTAGAATGCTTTTGGGTTCTGCGGCCTTAAATTGCCGGGTGCCTCCTGGAATTCAGCGTCTTGCAAGATGCCTCCCAGACGTAAGGTGGCACCAGTGCCAACTTGGTCTTGTTTGAGAGTGCCAAGTGGGTCCTGCAAACTGACACCCAGAACAGTGGCTTGTGAATTTTGTTTCCCAGGGAAAAAGCCTGTACAATGGTTCAGGGTCCTGCGGCCTTAAATTGCCGGGTGCCTCCTGGAATTCGGCCACTCGCTGGATGCCTCCCAGACGCAAGGTGGCACCAGTGCCAACTTGGTCTGGTTTAAGAGTGCCAAGTGGGTCCTGAAAACTGACACCCAGAACAGTGGCTTGTGAGTTTTGTCTCCCAGGGAAAAAGCCTGTACAATGGTTCAGGGGCCTGAGGCCTTAAATTGCTGGGTGCCTCCTGGAATTCGGACTCTCGCAGGGTGCCTCCCAGAGGCAAAATCACACCATTTCCAACTTGGTCTGGTTTGAGAGTGTCTAGTGCGTCCTGAAAACTGACACCCAGAACAGTGGCTTGTGAGTTTTGTTTCCCAGGGAAAAAGCCTGTACAATGGTTCAGGGTCCTGCGGCCTTAAATTGCCGGGTGCCTCCTGGAATTCGGCCTCTCGCAGGATGCTTCCCAGACGCAAGGTGGCACCAGTGCCAACTTGGTCTGGTTTGAGAGTGCCAAGTGGGTCCTGAAAACTGACACCCAGAACAGTGGCTTGTGAGTTTTGTTTCCCAGGGAAAAAGCCTGTAGAATTGTTCAGGGGCCTGAGGCCTTAAATTGCCGGGTGCCTCCTGGAATTCAGCCTCTCGCAGGATGACTCCCAGACACAAGGTGGCACCAGTGCCAACTTGGTCTTGTTTAAGAGTGCCAAGTGGGTCCTGAAAACTGACACCCAGAACAGTGGCTTGTGAGTTTTGTTTCCCAGGGAAATAGCTTATACAGTGGTTCAGGGTCCTGCGGCCTTAAATTGCCGGGTGCCTCCTAAAATTGCGCCTCTCGTAGGATGCCTCCCAGACGCAAGGTGGCACCAGTTCCAACTTTGTCTGGTTTAAGAGTGCCAAGTGGGTCCTGAAAACTGACACCCAGAACAGTGGCTTGTGAGTTTTGTTTCCCAGGGAAAAAGCCTGTACAATGGTTCAGGGGCCTGAGGCCTTAAATTGCCAGGTGCCTCCTGGAATTCGGCCTCTCGCAGGATGCCTCTCAGACACAAGGTGGCACCAGTTCCAACTTGGTCTACTTTAAGAGTGCCAAGTGGGTCCTGAAAACTGACACCCAGAACAGTGGCTTGTGAGTTTTGTTTCCCAGGGAAAAAGCCTGTACAATGGTTCAGGGTCCTGCGGCCTTAAATTGCCGGGTGCCTCCTGGAATTGCGCCTCTCGCTGGATGCCTCCCAGACGCAAGTTGGCACCAGTGCCAACTTGGTCTGCTTTGCGAGTGTCAAGTGGGTCCTGCAAACTGACACCCAGAACAGTGGCTTGTGAGTTTTGTTTCCCAGGGAAAAAGCCTGTACAATGGTTCAGGGTCCTGCGGCCTTAAATTGCCGGGTGCCTCCTGGAATTCCGCCTCTCGCAGGATGCCTCCAAGACGCAAAATGGCACCAGTGCCAACTTGGTCTGGTTTGAGAGTGCCAGGTGACTCCTGCAAACTGACACCCAGAACAGTGGCTTGTGAATTTTGTTTCCCAGGGAAAAAGCCTGTAGAATGCTTTTGGGTTCTGCGGCCTTAAATTGCCGGGTGCCTCCTGGAATTCCGCCTCTCGCAAGATGCCTCCCAGACGCAAGGTGGCACCAGTGCCAACTTGGTCTGGTTTGAGAGTGCCAAGTGGGTCCTGAAAACTGACACCCAGAACAGTGGCTTGTGAGTTTTGTTTCCCAGGGAAAAAGCCTGTACAATGGTTCAGGGTCCTGCGGCCTTAAATTGCCGGGTGCCTCCTGGAATTCCGCAACTCGCCAGGTGTTTCCCAGACGCTAAGCAACACCAGTGCCAACTTGGTCTGATTTAAGAGTGCCAAGTGCGTCCTGGAAACTGACACCCAGAACAGTGGCTTGTGAGTTTTGTTTCCCAGGGAAAAAGCCTATACAATGGTTCAGGGTCCTGCGGCCTTAAATTGCCGGGTGCCTCCTGGAATTCCGCCTCTCGCAGGATGCCTCCAAGACGCAAAATGGCACCAGTGCCAACTTGGTCTGGTTTGAGAGTGCCAGGTGGCTCCTTCAAACTGACACCCAGAACAGTGGCTTGTGAATTTTGTTTCCCAGAGAAAAAGCCTGTACAATGGTTCAGGGTCCTGCGGACATAAATTGCCGGGTGCCTCCTGGAATTCCGCATCTCGCCAGATGTTTCCCAGACGCTAAGCAACACCAGTGCCAACTTGGTCTGGTTTAAGAGTGCCAAGTGGGTCCTGCAAACTGACACCCAGAACAGTGGCTTGTGAGTTTTGTTTCCCAGGGAAAAAGCCTGTACAATGGTTCAGGTTCTTGCGGCCTTAAATTGCCGGGTGCCTCCTGGAATTCAGCGTCTTGCAGGATGCTTCCCAGACGCAAGGTGGCACCAGTGCCAACTTGGTCTTGTTTGAGAGTGCCAAGTGGGTCCTGCAAACTGACACCCAGAACAGTGGCTAGTGAATTTTGTTTTCCAGGGAAAAAGCCTGTACAATGGTTCAGGGTCCTGCGGCCTTAAATTGCCGGGTGCCTCCTGGAATTCGGCCACTCGCAGGATGCCTCCCAGACGCAAGGTGGCACCAGTTCCAACTTGGTCTGGTTTAAGAGTGCCAAGTGGGTCCTGAAAACTGACACCCAGAACAGTGGCTTGTGAGTTTTGTTTCCCAGGGAAAAAGCCTGTACAATGGTTCAGGGGCCTGAGGCCTTAAATTGCCAGGTGCCTCCTGGAATTCGGCCTCTCGCAGGATGCCTCTCAGACACAAGGTGGCACCAGTTCCAACTTGGTCTACTTTAAGAGTGCCAAGTGGGTCCTGAAAACTGACACCCAGAACAGTGGCTTGTGAGTTTTGTTTCCCAGGGAAAAAGCCTGTACAATGGTTCAGGGTCCTGCGGCCTTAAATTGCCGGGTGCCTCCTGGAATTGCGCCTCTCGCTGGATGCCTCCCAGACGCAAGTTGGCACCAGTGCCAACTTGGTCTGCTTTGCGAGTGTCAAGTGGGTCCTGCAAACTGACACCCAGAACAGTGGCTTGTGAGTTTTGTTTCCCAGGGAAAAAGCCTGTACAATGGTTCAGGGTCCTGCGGCCTTAAATTGCCGGGTGCCTCCTGGAATTCCGCCTCTCGCAGGATGCCTCCAAGACGCAAAATGGCACCAGTGCACACTTGGTCTGGTTTGAGAGTGCCAGGTGACTCCTGCAAACTGACACCCAGAACAGTGGCTTGTGAATTTTGTTTCCCAGGGAAAAAGCCTGTAGAATGCTTTTGGGTTCTGCGGCCTTAAATTGCCGGGTGCCTCCTGGAATTCCGCCTCTCGCAAGATGCCTCCCAGACGCAAGGTGGCACCAGTGCCAACTTGGTCTGGTTTGAGAGTGCCAAGTGGGTCCTGAAAACTGACACCCAGAACAGTGGCTTGTGAGTTTTGTTTCCCAGGGAAAAAGCCTGTACAATGGTTCAGGGGCTTGAGGCCTTAAATTGCCGGGTGCCTCCTGGAATTCCGCCTCTCGCAGGATGCCTCCAAGACGCAAAATGGCACCAGTGCCAACTTGGTCTGGTTTGAGAGTGCCAGGTGGCTCCTTCAAACTGACACCCAGAACAGTGGCTTGTGAATTTTGTTTCCCAGGGAAAAAGCCTGTACAATGGTTCAGGGTCCTGCGGACTTAAATTGCCGGGTGCCTCCAGGAATTCTGCATCTCGCCAGATGTTTCCCAGACGCTAAGCAACACCAGTGCCAACTTGGTCTGGTTTAAGAGTGCCAAGTGGGTCCTGCAAACTGACACCCAGAACAGTGGCTTGTGAGTTTTGTTTCCCAGGGAAAAAGCCTGTACAATGGTTCAGGTTCCTGCGGCCTTAAATTGCCGGGTGCCTCCTGGAATTCAGCGTCTTGCAAGATGCCTCCCAGACGCAAGGTGGCACCCGTGCCAACTTGGTCTTGTTTGAGAGTGCCAAGTGGGTCCTGCAAACTGACACCCAGAACAGTGGCTTGTGAATTTTGTTTCCCAGGGAAAAAGCCTGTACAATGGTTCAGGGTCCTGCGGCCTTAAATTGCCGGGTGCCTCCTGGAATTCGGCCACTCGCAGGATGCCTCCCAGACGCAAGGTGGCACCAGTTCCAACTTGGTCTTGTTTAAGAGTGCCAAGTGGGTCCTGAAAACTGACGCGCAGAACAGTGGCTTGTGAGTTTTGTTTCCCAGGGAAAAAGCCTGTACAATGGTTCAGGGGCCTGAAACCTTAAATTGCCAGGTGCCTCCTGGAATTCGGCCTCTCGCAGGATGCCTCTCAGACACAAGGTGGCACCAGTGCCAACTTGGTCTGCTTTGCGAGTGTCAAGTGGGTCCTGCAAACTGACACCCAGAACAGTGGCTTGTGAGTTTTGTTTCCCAGGGAAAAAGCCTGTACAATGGTTCCGGGTCCTGCGGCCTTAAATTGCCGGGTGCCTCCTGGAATTCCGCATCTCGCCAGGTGTTTCCCAGACGCTAAGCAACACCAGTGCCAACTTGGTCTGGTTTAAGAGTGCCAAGTGGGTCCTGCAAACTGACACCCAGAACAGTGGCTTGTGAGTTTTGTCTCCCAGGGAAAAAGCCTGTACAATGGTTCAGGTTCCTGCGGCCTTAAATTGCCGGGTGCCTCCTGGAATTGCGCCTCTCGCAGGATGCCTCCCAGACGCAAGGTGGCACCAGTGCCAACTTGGTCTGGTTTGAGAGTGCCAGGTGCCTCCTGCAAACTGACACCCAGAACAATGGCTTCTGAATTTTTTTTTCCAGGGAAAAAGCTCTTAGAAAGGTTTTGGGTCCTGCGGCCTTAAATTGCCGGGTGCCTCCTGGAATTCCGCCTCTCGCAGGATGCCTCCCAGATTCAAGGTGGCGCCAGTGCCAACTTGGTCTGGTTTGAGAGTGCCAAGTGGGTCCTGAAAACTGACACCCAGAACAGTGGCTTGTGAGTTTTGTTTCCCAGGGAAAAAGCCTGTACAATGGTTCAGGGTCCTGCGGCCTTAAATTGCCGGGTGCCTCCTGGAATTCCGCAACTCGCCAGGTGTTTCCCAGACGCTAAGCAACACCAGTGCCAACTTAGTCTGGTTTAAGAGTGCCAAGTGGGTCCTGGAAACTGACACCCAGAACAGTGGCTTGTGAGTTTTGTTTCCCAGGGAAAAAGCCTGTACAATGGTTCAGGGTCCTGCGGCCTTAAATTGCCGGGTGCCTCCTGGAATTCGGCGTCTTGCAGGATGCCTCCAAGACACAAAATGGCACCAGTGCCAACTTGGTCTGGTTTGAGAGTGCCAGGTGCCTCCTGCAAACTGACACCCAGAACAGTGGCTTGTGAGTTTTGTTTCCCAGGGAAAAAGCCTGTAGAATGGTTCAGGGTCCTGCGGCCTTAAATTGCCGGGTACCTCCTGGAATTCGGCCACTCGCAGGATGCCTCCCAGACGCAAAGTGGCACCAGTTCCAACTTTGTCTGGTTTAAGAGTGCCAAGTGGGTCCTGAAAACTGACACCCAGAACAGTGGCTTGTGAGTTTTGTTTCCCAGGGAAAAAGCCTGTACAATGGTTCAGGGTCCTGCGGCCTTAAATTGACGGGTGCCTCCTGGAATTCCGCATCTCGCCAGATGTTTCCCAGACGCTAAACAACACCAGTGCCAACTTGGTCTGGTTTAAGAGTGCCAAGTGGGTCCTGCAAACTGACACCCAGAACAGTGGCTTGTGAGTTTTGTTTCCCAGGGAAAAAGCCTGTACAATGGTTCAGGTTCCTGCGGCCTTAAATTGCCGGGTGCCTCCTGGAATTCGGCGTCTTGCAAGATGCCTCCCAGACGCAAGGTGGCACCAGTGCCAACTTGGTCTTGTTTGAGAGTGCCAAGTGGGTCCTGCAAACTGACACCCAGAACAGTGGCTTGTGAATTTTGTTTCCCAGGGAAAAAGCCTGTACAATGGTTCAGGGTCCTGCGGCCTTAAATTGCCGGGTGCCTCCTGGAATTCGGCCTCTCGCAGGATGCCTCCCAGACGCAAGGTGGCACCAGTGCAAACTTGGTCTGGTTTGAGAGTGCCAAGTGGGTCCTGAAAACTGACACCCAGAACAGTGGCTTGTGAGTTTTGTTTCCCAGGGAAAAAGCCTGTACAATGGTTCAGGGGCCTGAGGCCTTAAATTGCTGGGTGCCTACTGGAATTCGGACTCTCGCAGGGTGCCTCCCAGAGGCAAAATGACACCATTTGCAACTTGGTCTGGTTTGAGAGTGTCAAGTGGGTCCTGAAAACTGACACCCAGAACAGTGGCTTGTGAGTTTTGTTTCCCAGGGAAAAAGCCTGTACAATGGTTCAGGGTCCTGCGGCCTTAAATTGCCGGGTGCCTCCTGGAATTCGGCGTCTTGCAGGATGCCTCCAAGACACAAAATGGCACCAGTGCCAACTTGGTCTGGTTTGAGAGTGCCAGGTGGCTCCTGCAAACTGACACCCAGAACAGTGGCTTTTGAGTTTTGTTTCCCAGGGAAAAAGCCTGTACAATGGTTCAGGGTCCTGCGGACTTAAATTGCCGGGTGCCTCCTGGAATTCGGCCACTCGCAGGATGCCTCCCAGACGCAAAGTGGCACCAGTTCCAACTTGGTCTGGTTTAAGAGTGCCAAGTGGGTCCTGAAAACTGACACCCAGAACAGTGGCTTGTGAGTTTTGTTTCCCAGGGAAAAAGCCTGTACAATGGTTCAGGGTCCTGCGGCCTTAAATTGACGGGTGCCTCCTGGAATTGCGCCTCTCGCAGGATGCCTCCCAGACGCAAGTTGGCACCAGTGCAACCTTGGTCTCGTTTGAGAGTGCCAAGTGGGTCCTGAAAACTGATACCCAGAACAGTGGCTTGTGAGTTTTGTTTCCCAGGGAAAAAGCCTGTACATTGGTTCAGGGGCCTGAGGCCTTAAATTGCTGGGTGCCTCCTGGAATTCGGACACTCGCAGGGTGCCTCCCAGAGGTAAAATGACACCATTTCCAACTTGGTCTGGTTTGAGTGTGTCAAGTGGGTCCTGAAAACTGACACCCAGAACAGTGGCTTGTGAGTTTTGTTTCCCATTGAAAAAGCCTGTACAATGGTTCAGGGTCCTGCGGCCTTTAATTGCCGGGTTCCTCCTGGAATTCCGCATCTCGCCAGATGTTTCCCAGACGCTAAGCAACACCAGTGCCAACTTGGTCTGGTTTAAGAGTGCCAAGTGGGTCCTGCAAACTGACACCCAGAACAGTGGCTTGTGAGTTTTGTTTCCCAGGGAAAAAGCCTGTACAATGGTTCAGGTTCCTGCGGCCTTAAATTGCCGGGTGCCTCCTGGAATTCGGCGTCTTGCAAGATGCCTCCCAGACGCAAGGTGGCACCAGTGCCAACTTGGTCTTGTTTGAGAGTGCCAAGTGGGTCCTGCAAACTGACACCCAGAACAGTGGCTTGTGAATTTTGTTTCCCAGGGAAAAAGCCTGTAGAATGGTTCAGGGTCCTGCGGCCTTAAATTGCCGGGTGCCTCCTGGAATTCCGCCTCTCGCAGGATGCCTCCCAGACGCAAGGTGGCACCAGTGCCAACTTGGTCTGGTTTGAGAGTGCCAAGTGGGTCCTGAAAACTGACACCCAGAACAGTGGCTTGTGAGTTTTGTTTCCCAGGGAAAAAGCCTGTACAATGGTTCAGGGGCCTGAGGCCTTAAATTGCTGGGTGCCTCCTGGAATTCGGACTCTCGCAGGGTGCCTCCCAGAGGCAAAATGACACCATTTCCAACTTGGTCTGGTTTGAGAGTGTCAAGTGCGTCCTGAAAACTGACACCCAGAACAGTGGCTTGTGAGTTTTGTTGCCCAGGGAAAAAGCCTGTACAATGGTTCAGGGTCCTGCGGCCTTAAATTGCCGGGTGCCTCCTGGAATTCGGCCTCTTGCAGGATGCCTCCCAGACGCAAGGTGGCACCAGTTCCAACTTGGTAGGGTTTAAGAGTGCCAAGTGGGTCCTGAAAACTGACACCCAGAACAGTGGCTTGTGAGTTTTGTTTCCCAGGGAAAAAGCCTGTAGAATTGTTCAGGGGCCTGAGGCCTTAAATTGCCGGGTGCCTCCTGGAATTCGGCCTCTCGCAGGATGCCTCCCTGACACAAGGTGGCACCAGTGCCAACTTGGTCTGGTTTAAGAGTGCCAAGTGGGTCCTGAAAACTGACACCCAGAACAGTGGCTTGTGAGTTTTGTTTCCCAGGGAAAAAGCCTGTACAATGGTTCAGGGTCCTGCGGCCTTAAATTGCCGGGTGCCTCCTGGAATTCCGCATCTCGCCAGGTGTTTCCCAGACGCTAAGCAACACCAGTGCCAACTTGGTCTGGTTTAAGAGTGCCAAGTGGGTCCTGCAAACTGACACCCAGAACAGTGGCTTGTGAGTTTTGTCTCCCAGGGAAAAAGCCTGTACAATGGTTCAGGTTCCTGCGGCCTTAAATTGCCGGGTGCCTCCTGGAATTGCGCCTCTCGCAGGATGCCTCCCAGACGCAAGGTGGCACCAGTGCCAACTTGGTCTGGTTTGAGAGTGCCAGGTGCCTCCTGCAAACTGACACCCAGAACAATGGCTTCTGAATTTTTTTTTCCAGGGAAAAAGCTCTTAGAAAGGTTTTGGGTCGTGCGGCCTTAAATTGCCGGGTGCCTCCTGGAATTCCGCCTCTCGCAGGATGCCTCCCAGACGCAAGGTGACACCAGTGCCAACTTGGTCTGGTTTGAGAGTGCCAAGTGCGTCCTGAAAACTGACACCCAGAACAGTGGCTTGTGAGTTTTGTTTCCCAGGGAAAAAGCCTGTACAATGGTTCAGGGTCCTGCGGCCTTAAATTGCCGGGTGCCTCCTGGAATTCCGCAACTCGCCAGGTGTTTCCCAGACGCTAAACAACACCAGTGCCAACTTAGTCTGGTTTAAGAGTGCCAAGTGGGTCCTGGAAACTGACACCCAGAACAGTGGCTTGTGAGTTTTGTTTCCCAGGGAAAAAGCCTGTACAATGGTTCAGGGTCCTGCGGCCTTAAATTGCCGGGTACCTCCTGGAATTCGGCGTCTTGCAGGATGCCTCCAAGACACAAAATGGCACCAGTGCCAACTTGGTCTGGTTTGAGAGTGCCAGGTGGCTCCTGCAAACTGACACCCAGAACAGTGGCTTGTGAGTTTTGTTTCCCAGGGAAAAAGCCTGTACAATGGTTCAGGGTCCTGCGGACTTAAATTGCCGGGTGCCTCCTGGAATTCGGCCACTCGCAGGATGACTCCCAGACGCAAGGTGGCACCAGTTCCAACTTGGTCTGGTTTAAGAGTGCCAAGTGGGTCCTGAAAACTGACACCCAGAACAGTGGCTTGTGAGTTTTGTTTCCCAGGGAAAAAGCCTGTACAATGGTTCAGGGTCCTGCGGCCTTAAATTGACGGGTGCCTCCTGGAATTGCGCCTCTCGCAGGATGCCTCCCAGACGCAAGTTGGCACCAGTGCCAACTTGGTCTGGTTTGAGAGTGCCAAGTGGGTCCTGAAAACTGATACCAAGAACAGTGGCTTGTGAGTTTTGTTTCCCAGGGAAAAAGCCTCTACATTGGTTCAGGGGCCTGAGGCCTTAAATTGCCGGGTGCCTCCTGGAATTCGGACTCTCGCAGGGTGCCTCCCAGAGGCAAAATGACACCATTTCCAACTTGGTCTGGTTTGAGAGTGTCAAGTGGGTCCTGCAAACTGACACCCAGAACAGTGGCTTGTGAGTTTTGTTTCCCAGGGAAAAAGCCTGTACCATGGTTCAGGGTCCTGCGGCCTTAAATTGCCGGGTGACTCCTGGAATTCCGCATCTCGCCAGATGTTTCCCAGACGCTAAGCAGCACCAGTGCCTACTTGGTCTGGTTTAAGAGTGCCAAGTGGGTCCTGGAAACTGACACCCAGAACACTGGCTTGTGAGTTTTGTTGCCCAGGGAAAAAGCCTGTACAATGGTTCAGGGTCCTGCGGCCTTAAATTGATGGGTGCCTCCTGAAATTCGGCCTCTCGCAGGATGCCTCCCAGACGCAAGGTGGCACCAGTGCCAACTTGGCCTGCTTTGCGAGTGTCAAGTGGGTCCTGAAAACTGACACCCAGAACAGTGGCTTCTGAATTTTGTTTTCCAGGGAAAAAGCCTGTAGAATGGTTTTGGGTCCTGCGGCCTTAAATTGCCGGGTGCCTCCTGGAATTCGGCCTCTCGCAGGATGCCTCCCAGACGCAAGGTGGCACCAGTTCCAACTTGGTCTAGTTTAAGAGTGCCAAGTGGGTCCTGAAAACTGACACCCAGAACAGTGGCTTGTGAGTTTTGCTTCCCAGGGATAAAGCCTGTACAATGGTTCAGGGGCCTGAGGCCTTAAATTGCCCGGTTGCCTCCTAAAATTGCGCCTCTCGCAGGATGCCTCCCAGACGCAAGGTGGCACCAGTGCCAACTTGGTCTGCTTTGAGAGTGTCAAGTGGGTCCTGAAAACTGACACCCAGAACAGTGGCTTGTGAGTTTTGTTTCCCAGGGAAAAAGCCTGTACAATGGTTCAGGGGCCTGAGGCCTTAAATTGCCAAGTGCTTCCTTGAATTGCGCCTCTCGCAGGATGCCTCCCAGACGCAAGGTGGCACCAGTTCCAACTTGGTCTGGTTTAAGAGTGCCAAGTGGGTCCTGAAAACTGACACCCAGAACAGTGGCTTCTGAGTTTTGTTTCCCAGGGAAAAAGCCTGTAAAATGGTTCAGGGGCCTGAGGCCTTAAATTGCTGGGTGCCTCCTGGAATTCGGACTCTCGCAGGGTGCCTCCCAGAGGCAAAATGACACCATTTCCAACTTGGTCTGGTTTGAGAGTGTCAAGTGGGTCCTGAAAACTGACACCCAGAACAGTGGCTTGTGAGTTTTGTTGCCCAGGGAAAAAGCCTGTACAATGGTTGAGGGTCCTGCGGCCTTAAATTGCCGGGTGCCTCCTGGAATTGCGCCTCTCGCAGGATGCCTCCCAGACGCAAGGTGGCACCAGTGCCAACTTGGTCTGGTTTGAGAGTGCCAGGTGCCTCCTGCAAACTGACACCCAGAACAATGGCTTCTGAATTTTTTTTTCCATGGAAAAAGCCTGTAGAAAGGTTTTGGGGCCTGCGGCCTTAAATTGCCGGGTGCCTCCTGGAATTCCGCCTCTCGCAGGATGCCTCCCAGACGCAAGGTGGCACCAGTGCCAACTTGGTCTGGTTTGAGAGTGCCAAGTGGGTCCTGAAAACTGACACCCAGAACAGTGGCTTGTGAGTTTTGTTTCCTTAAATTGCTGGGTGCCTCCTGGAATTCGGCCTCTCGCAGGATGCCTCCCATACACAAGGTGGCACCAGTGCCAACTTGGTCTTGTTTAAGAGTGCCAAGTGGGTCCTGAAAACTGACACCCAGAACAGTGGCTTGTGAGTTTTGTTTCCCAGGGAAAAAGCCTATACAGTGGTTCAGGGTCCTGCGGCCTTAAATTGCCGGGTGCCTCCTGGAATTGCGCCTCTCGCAGGATGCCTCCCAGACGCAAGGTGGCACCAGTTCCAACTTGGTCTGCTCTGAGAGTGCCAAGTGGGTCCTGCAAACTGACACCCAGAACAGTGGCTTGTGAGTTTTGTTGCCCAGGGAAAAAGCCTGTAGAATGCCTTTGGGTTCTGCGGCCTTAAATTGCCGGGTGCCACCTGGAATTGCGCCTCTCGCAGGATGCCTCCCAGACGCAAGGTGGCACCAGTGCCAACTTGGTCTGGTTTGAGAGTGCCAGGTGGCTCCTGCAAACTGACACCCAGAACAATGGCTTCTGAATTTTTTTTTCCAGGGAAAAAGCCTGCAGAAAGGTTTTGGGTCCTGCGGCCTTAAATTGCCGGGTGCCTCCTGGAATTCCGCATCTCGCCAGATGTTTCCCAGACGCTAAGCAACACCAGTGCCAACTTGGTCTGGTTTAAGAGTGCCAAGTGGGTCCTGCAAACTGACACCCAGAACAGTGGCTTGTGAGTTTTGTTTCCCAGGGAAAAAGCCTGTACAATGGTTGAGGGTCCTGCGGCCTTAAATTGCCGGGTGCCTCCTGGAATTCGGCATCTTGCAAGATGCCTCCCAGACGCAAGGTGGCACCAGTGCCAACTTGGTCTTGTTTGAGAGTGCCAAGTGGGTCCTGCAAACTGACACCCAGAACAGTGGCTTCTGAATTTTGTTTTCCAGGGAAAAAGCCTGTAGAATGGTTCAGGGTCCTGCGGCCTTAAATTGCCGGGTGCCTCCTGGAATTGCGCCTCTCGCAGGATGCCTCCCAGACGCAAGGTGGCACCAGTGCCAACTTGGTCTGGTTTGAGAGTGCCAGGTGCCTCCTGCAAACTGACACCCAGAACAATGGCTTCTGAATTTTTTTTTCCAGGGAAAAAGCTCTTAGAAAGGTTTTGGGTCCTGCGGCCTTAAATTGCCGGGTGCCTCCTGGAATTCCGCCTCTCGCAGGATGCCTCCCAGACGCAAGGTGGCACCAGTGCCAACTTGGTCTGGTTTGAGAGTGCCAAGTGGGTCCTGAAAACTGACACCCAGAACAGTGGCTTGTGAGTTTTGTTTCCCAGGGAAAAAGCCTGTACAATGGTTCAGGGTCCTGCGGCCTTAAATTGCCGGGTGCCTCCTGGAATTCCGCAACTCGCCAGGTTTTTCCCAGACGCTAAGCAACACCAGTGCCAACTTAGTCTGGTTTAAGAGTGCCAGGTGGGTCCTGGAAACTGACACCCAGAACAGTGGCTTGTGAGTTTTGTTTCCCAGGGAAAAAGCCTGTACAATGGTTCAGGGTCCTGCGGCCTTAAATTGCCGGGTGCCTCCTGGAATTCGGCGTCTTGCAGGATGCCTCCAAGACACAAAATGGCACCAGTGCCAACTTGGTCTGGTTTGAGAGTGCCAGGTGGCTCCTGCAAACTGACACCCAGAACAGTGGCTTGTGAGTTTTGTTTCCCAGGGAAAAAGCCTGTACAATGGTTCAGGGTCCTGCGGACTTAAATTGCCGGGTGCCTCCTGGAATTCGGCCACTCGCAGGATGCCTCCCAGACGCAAGGTGGCACCAGTTCCAACTTGGTCTGGTTTAAGAGTGCCAAGTGGGTCCTGAAAACTGACACCCAGAACAGTGGCTTGTGAGTTTTGTTTCCCAGGGAAAAAGCCTGTACAATGGTTCAGGGGCCTGAGGCCTTAAATTGCCAGGTGCCTCCTGGAATTCGGCCTCTCGCAGGATGCCTCTCAGACACAAGGTGGCACCAGTTCCAACTTGGTCTACTTTAAGAGTGCCAAGTGGGTCCTGAAAACTGACACCCAGAACAGTGGCTTGTGAGTTTTGTTTCCCAGGGAAAAAGCCTGTACAATGGTTCAGGGTCCTGCGGCCTTAAATTGCCGGGTGCCTCCTGGAATTGCGCCTCTCGCTGGATGCCTCCCAGACGCAAGTTGGCACCAGTGCCAACTTGGTCTGCTTTGCGAGTGTCAAGTGGGTCCTGCAAACTGACACCCAGAACAGTGGCTTGTGAGTTTTGTTTCCCAGGGAAAAAGCCTGTACAATGGTTCAGGGTCCTGCGGCCTTAAATTGCCGGGTGCCTCCTGGAATTCCGCCTCTCGCAGGATGCCTCCAAGACGCAAAATGGCACCAGTGCACACTTGGTCTGGTTTGAGAGTGCCAGGTGACTCCTGCAAACTGACACCCAGAACAGTGGCTTGTGAATTTTGTTTCCCAGGGAAAAAGCCTGTAGAATGCTTTTGGGTTCTGCAGCCTTAAATTGCCGGGTGCCTCCTGGAATTCCGCCTCTCGCAAGATGCCTCCCAGACGCAAGGTGGCACCAGTGCCAACTTGGTCTGGTTTGAGAGTGCCAAGTGGGTCCTGAAAACTGACACCCAGAACAGTGGCTTGTGAGTTTTGTTTCCCAGGGAAAAAGCCTGTACAATGGTTCAGGGGCCTGAGGCCTTAAATTGCTGGGTGCCTCCTGGAATTCGGACTCTCGCAGGGTGCCTCCCAGAGGCAAAATGACACCATTTCCAACTTGGTCTGGTTTGAGAGTGTCAAGTGGGTCCTGAAAACTGACACCCAGAACAGTGGCTTGTGAGTTTTGTTGCCCAGGGAAAAAGCCTTTACAATGGTTCAGGGTCCTGCGGCTTTAAATTGCCGGGTGCCACCTGGAATTGCGCCTCTCGCAGGATGCCTCCCAGACGCAAGGTGGCACCAGTGCCAACTTGGTCTGGTTTGAGAGTGCCAGGTGCCTCCTGCAAACTGACACCCAGAACAATGGCTTCTGAATTTTTTTTTCCAGGGAAAAAGCCTGTAGAAAGGTTTTGGGTCCTGCGGCCTTAATATGCCGGGTGCCTCCTGGAATTCCGCCTCTCGCAGGATGCCTCCCAGACGCAAGGTGGCACCAGTGCCAACTTGGTCTGGTTTGAGAGTGCCAAGTGGGTCCTGAAAACTGACACCCAGAACAGTGGCTTGTGAGTTTTGTTTCCCAGGGAAAAAGCCTGTACAATGGTTCAGGGGCTTGAGGCCTTAAATTGCCGGGTGCCTCCTGGAATTCCGCCTCTCGCAGGATGCCTCCAAGACGCAAAATGGCACCAGTGCCAACTTGGTCTGGTTTGAGAGTGCCAGGTGGCTCCTTCAAACTGACACCCAGAACAGTGGCTTGTGAATTTTGTTTCCCAGGGAAAAAGCCTGTACAATGGTTCAGGGTCCTGCGGACTTAAATTGCCGGGTGCCTCCAGGAATTCTGCATCTCGCCAGATGTTTCCCAGACGCTAAGCAACACCAGTGCCAACTTGGTCTGGTTTAAGAGTGCCAAGTGGGTCCTGCAAACTGACACCCAGAACAGTGGCTTGTGAGTTTTGTTTCCCAGGGAAAAAGCCTGTACAATGGTTCAGGTTCCTGCGGCCTTAAATTGCCGGGTGCCTCCTGGAATTCAGCGTCTTGCAAGATGCCTCCCAGACGCAAGGTGGCACCCGTGCCAACTTGGTCTTGTTTGAGAGTGCCAAGTGGGTCCTGCAAACTGACACCCAGAACAGTGGCTTGTGAATTTTGTTTCCCAGGGAAAAAGCCTGTACAATGGTTCAGGGTCCTGCGGCCTTAAATTGCCGGGTGCCTCCTGGAATTCGGCCACTCGCAGGATGCCTCCCAGACGCAAGGTGGCACCAGTTCCAACTTGGTCTTGTTTAAGAGTGCCAAGTGGGTCCTGAAAACTGACGCGCAGAACAGTGGCTTGTGAGTTTTGTTTCCCAGGGAAAAAGCCTGTACAATGGTTCAGGGGCCTGAAACCTTAAATTGCCAGGTGCCTCCTGGAATTCGGCCTCTCGCAGGATGCCTCTCAGACACAAGGTGGCACCAGTGCCAACTTGGTCTGCTTTGCGAGTGTCAAGTGGGTCCTGCAAACTGACACCCAGAACAGTGGCTTGTGAGTTTTGTTTCCCAGGGAAAAAGCCTGTACAATGGTTCCGGGTCCTGCGGCCTTAAATTGCCGGGTGCCTCCTGGAATTCCGCATCTCGCCAGGTGTTTCCCAGACGCTAAGCAACACCAGTGCCAACTTGGTCTGGTTTAAGAGTGCCAAGTGGGTCCTGCAAACTGACACCCAGAACAGTGGCTTGTGAGTTTTGTCTCCCAGGGAAAAAGCCTGTACAATGGTTCAGGTTCCTGCGGCCTTAAATTGCCGGGTGCCTCCTGGAATTGCGCCTCTCGCAGGATGCCTCCCAGACGCAAGGTGGCACCAGTGCCAACTTGGTCTGGTTTGAGAGTGCCAGGTGCCTCCTGCAAACTGACACCCAGAACAATGGCTTCTGAATTTTTTTTTCCAGGGAAAAAGCTCTTAGAAAGGTTTTGGGTCCTGCGGCCTTAAATTGCCGGGTGCCTCCTGGAATTCCGCCTCTCGCAGGATGCCTCCCAGATTCAAGGTGGCGCCAGTGCCAACTTGGTCTGGTTTGAGAGTGCCAAGTGGGTCCTGAAAACTGACACCCAGAACAGTGGCTTGTGAGTTTTGTTTCCCAGGGAAAAAGCCTGTACAATGGTTCAGGGTCCTGCGGCCTTAAATTGCCGGGTGCCTCCTGGAATTCCGCAACTCGCCAGGTGTTTCCCAGACGCTAAGCAACACCAGTGCCAACTTAGTCTGGTTTAAGAGTGCCAAGTGGGTCCTGGAAACTGACACCCAGAACAGTGGCTTGTGAGTTTTGTTTCCCAGGGAAAAAGCCTGTACAATGGTTCAGGGTCCTGCGGCCTTAAATTGCCGGGTGCCTCCTGGAATTCGGCGTCTTGCAGGATGCCTCCAAGACACAAAATGGCACCAGTGCCAACTTGGTCTGGTTTGAGAGTGCCAGGTTCCTCCTGCAAACTGACACCCAGAACAGTGGCTTGTGAGTTTTGTTTCCCAGGGAAAAAGCCTGTAGAATGGTTCAGGGTCCTGCGGCCTTAAATTGCCGGGTACCTCCTGGAATTCGGCCACTCGCAGGATGCCTCCCAGACGCAAAGTGGCACCAGTTCCAACTTTGTCTGGTTTAAGAGTGCCAAGTGGGTCCTGAAAACTGACACCCAGAACAGTGGCTTGTGAGTTTTGTTTCCCAGGGAAAAAGCCTGTACAATGGTTCAGGGTCCTGCGGCCTTAAATTGACGGGTGCCTCCTGGAATTCCGCATCTCGCCAGATGTTTCCCAGACGCTAAACAACACCAGTGCCAACTTGGTCTGGTTTAAGAGTGCCAAGTGGGTCCTGCAAACTGACACCCAGAACAGTGGCTTGTGAGTTTTGTTTCCCAGGGAAAAAGCCTGTACAATGGTTCAGGTTCCTGCGGCCTTAAATTGCCGGGTGCCTCCTGGAATTCGGCGTCTTGCAAGATGCCTCCCAGACGCAAGGTGGCACCAGTGCCAACTTGGTCTTGTTTGAGAGTGCCAAGTGGGTCCTGCAAACTGACACCCAGAACAGTGGCTTGTGAATTTTGTTTCCCAGGGAAAAAGCCTGTAGAATGGTTCAGGGTCCTGCGGCCTTAAATTGCCGGGTGCCTCCTGGAATTCGGCCTCTCGCAGGATGCCTCCCAGACGCAAGGTGGCACCAGTGCAAACTTGGTCTGGTTTGAGAGTGCCAAGTGGGTCCTGAAAACTGACACCCAGAACAGTGGCTTGTGAGTTTTGTTTCCCAGGGAAAAAGCCTATACAATGGTTCAGGGGCCTGAGGCCTTAAATTGCTGGGTGCCTACTGGAATTCGGACTCTCGCAGGGTGCCTCCCAGAGGCAAAATGACACCATTTGCAACTTGGTCTGGTTTGAGAGTGTCAAGTGGGTCCTGAAAACTGACACCCAGAACAGTGGCTTGTGAGTTTTGTTTCCCAGGGAAAAAGCCTGTACAATGGTTCAGGGTCCTGCGGCCTTAAATTGCCGGGTGCCTCCTGGAATTCGGCGTCGTGCAGGATGCCTCCAAGACACAAAATGGCACCAGTGCCAACTTGGTCTGGTTTGAGAGTGCCAGGTGGCTCCTGCAAACTGACACCCAGAACAGTGGCTTTTGAGTTTTGTTTCCCAGGGAAAAAGCCTGTACAATGGTTCAGGGTCCTGCGGACTTAAATTGCCGGGTGCCTCCTGGAATTCGGCCACTCGCAGGATGCCTCCCAGACGCAAAGTGGCACCAGTTCCAACTTGGTCTGGTTTAAGAGTGCCAAGTGGGTCCTGAAAACTGACACCCAGAACAGTGGCTTGTGAGTTTTGTTTCCCAGGGAAAAATCGTGTGCAATGGTTCAGGGTCCTGCGGCCTTAAATTGACGGGTGCCTCCTGGAATTGCGCCTCTCGCAGGATGCCTCCCAGACGCAAGTTGGCACCAGTGCAACCTTGGTCTCGTTTGAGAGTGCCAAGTGGGTCCTGAAAACTGATACCCAGAACAGTGGCTTGTGAGTTTTGTTTCCCAGGGAAAAAGCCTGTACATTGGTTCAGGGGCCTGAGGCCTTAAATTGCTGGGTGCCTCCTGGAATTCGGACACTCGCAGGGTGCCTCCCAGAGGTAAAATGACACCATTTCCAACTTGGTCTGGTTTGAGTGTGTCAAGTGGGTCCTGAAAACTGACACCCAGAACAGTGGCTTGTGAGTTTTGTTTCCCATTGAAAAAGCCTGTACAATGGTTCAGGGTCCTGCGGCCTTTAATTGCCGGGTTCCTCCTGGAATTCCGCATCTCGCCAGATGTTTCCCAGACGCTAAGCAACACCAGTGCCAACTTGGTCTGGTTTAAGAGTGCCAAGTGGGTCCTGCAAACTGACACCCAGAACAGTGGCTTGTGAGTTTTGTTTCCCAGGGAAAAAGCCTGTACAATGGTTCAGGTTCCTGCGGCCTTAAATTGCCGGGTGCCTCCTGGAATTCGGCGTCTTGCAAGATGCCTCCCAGACGCAAGGTGGCACCAGTGCCAACTTGGTCTTGTTTGAGAGTGCCAAGTGGGTCCTGCAAACTGACACCCAGAACAGTGGCTTGTGAATTTTGTTTCCCAGGGAAAAAGCCTGTAGAATGGTTCAGGGTCCTGCGGCCTTAAATTGCCGGGTGCCTCCTGGAATTCCGCCTCTCGCAGGATGCCTCCCAGACGCAAGGTGGCACCAGTGCCAACTTGGTCTGGTTTGAGAGTGCCAAGTGGGTCCTGAAAACTGACACCCAGAACAGTGGCTTGTGAGTTTTGTTTCCCAGGGAAAAAGCCTGTACAATGGTTCAGGGGCCTGAGGCCTTAAATTGCTGGGTGCCTCCTGGAATTCGGACTCTCGCAGGGTGCCTCCCAGAGGCAAAATGACACCATTTCCAACTTTGTCTGGTTTGAGAGTGTCAAGTGCGTCCTGAAAACTGACACCCAGAACAGTGGCTTGTGAGTTTTGTTGCCCAGGGAAAAAGCCTGTACAATGGTTCAGGGTCCTGCGGCCTTAAATTGCCGGGTGCCTCCTGGAATTCGGCCTCTTGCAGGATGCCTCCCAGACGCAAGGTGGCACCAGTTCCAACTTGGTAGGGTTTAAGAGTGCCAAGTGGGTCCTGAAAACTGACACCCAGAACAGTGGCTTGTGAGTTTTGTTTCCCAGGGAAAAAGCCTGTAGAATTGTTCAGGGGCCTGAGGCCTTAAATTGCCGGGTGCCTCCTGGAATTCGGCCTCTCGCAGGATGCCTC
This sequence comes from Fringilla coelebs, assembly GCF_963513975.1. Lineage (NCBI taxonomy): Eukaryota > Metazoa > Chordata > Aves > Passeriformes > Fringillidae > Fringilla > Fringilla coelebs. Next base: position 193,529 of record NW_028167261.1, on the reverse strand, counting down.
CCTGACACAAGGTGGCACCAGTGCCAACTTGGTCTGGTTTAAGAGTGCCAAGTGGGTCCTGAAAACTGACACCCAGAACAGTGGCTTGTGAGTTTTGTTTCCCAGGGAAAAAGCCTGTACAATGGTTCAGGGTCCTGCGGCCTTAAATTGCCGGGTGCCTCCTGGAATTCCGCATCTCGCCAGGTGTTTCCCAGACGCTAAGCAACACCAGTGCCAACTTGGTCTGGTTTAAGAGTGCCAAGTGGGTCCTGCAAACTGACACCCAGAACAGTGGCTTGTGAGTTTTGTCTCCCAGGGAAAAAGCCTGTACAATGGTTCAGGTTCCTGCGGCCTTAAATTGCCGGGTGCCTCCTGGAATTGCGCCTCTCGCAGGATGCCTCCCAGACGCAAGGTGGCACCAGTGCCAACTTGGTCTGGTTTGAGAGTGCCAGGTGCCTCCTGCAAACTGACACCCAGAACAATGGCTTCTGAATTTTTTTTTCCAGGGAAAAAGCTCTTAGAAAGGTTTTGGGTCGTGCGGCCTTAAATTGCCGGGTGCCTCCTGGAATTCCGCCTCTCGCAGGATGCCTCCCAGACGCAAGGTGACACCAGTGCCAACTTGGTCTGGTTTGAGAGTGCCAAGTGCGTCCTGAAAACTGACACCCAGAACAGTGGCTTGTGAGTTTTGTTTCCCAGGGAAAAAGCCTGTACAATGGTTCAGGGTCCTGCGGCCTTAAATTGCCGGGTGCCTCCTGGAATTCCGCAACTCGCCAGGTGTTTCCCAGACGCTAAACAACACCAGTGCCAACTTAGTCTGGTTTAAGAGTGCCAAGTGGGTCCTGGAAACTGACACCCAGAACAGTGGCTTGTGAGTTTTGTTTCCCAGGGAAAAAGCCTGTACAATGGTTCAGGGTCCTGCGGCCTTAAATTGCCGGGTACCTCCTGGAATTCGGCGTCTTGCAGGATGCCTCCAAGACACAAAATGGCACCAGTGCCAACTTGGTCTGGTTTGAGAGTGCCAGGTGGCTCCTGCAAACTGACACCCAGAACAGTGGCTTGTGAGTTTTGTTTCCCAGGGAAAAAGCCTGTACAATGGTTCAGGGTCCTGCGGCCTTAAATTGACGGGTGCCTCCTGGAATTGCGCCTCTCGCAGGATGCCTCCCAGACGCAAGTTGGCACCAGTGCCAACTTGGTCTGGTTTGAGAGTGCCAAGTGGGTCCTGAAAACTGATACCAAGAACAGTGGCTTGTGAGTTTTGTTTCCCAGGGAAAAAGCCTCTACATTGGTTCAGGGGCCTGAGGCCTTAAATTGCCGGGTGCCTCCTGGAATTCGGACTCTCGCAGGGTGCCTCCCAGAGGCAAAATGACACCATTTCCAACTTGGTCTGGTTTGAGAGTGTCAAGTGGGTCCTGCAAACTGACACCCAGAACAGTGGCTTGTGAGTTTTGTTTCCCAGGGAAAAAGCCTGTACCATGGTTCAGGGTCCTGCGGCCTTAAATTGCCGGGTGACTCCTGGAATTCCGCATCTCGCCAGATGTTTCCCAGACGCTAAGCAGCACCAGTGCCTACTTGGTCTGGTTTAAGAGTGCCAAGTGGGTCCTGGAAACTGACACCCAGAACACTGGCTTGTGAGTTTTGTTGCCCAGGGAAAAAGCCTGTACAATGGTTCAGGGTCCTGCGGCCTTAAATTGATGGGTGCCTCCTGAAATTCGGCCTCTCGCAGGATGCCTCCCAGACGCAAGGTGGCACCAGTGCCAACTTGGCCTGCTTTGCGAGTGTCAAGTGGGTCCTGAAAACTGACACCCAGAACAGTGGCTTCTGAATTTTGTTTTCCAGGGAAAAAGCCTGTAGAATGGTTTTGGGTCCTGCGGCCTTAAATTGCCGGGTGCCTCCTGGAATTCGGCCTCTCGCAGGATGCCTCCCAGACGCAAGGTGGCACCAGTTCCAACTTGGTCTAGTTTAAGAGTGCCAAGTGGGTCCTGAAAACTGACACCCAGAACAGTGGCTTGTGAGTTTTGCTTCCCAGGGATAAAGCCTGTACAATGGTTCAGGGGCCTGAGGCCTTAAATTGCCCGGTTGCCTCCTAAAATTGCGCCTCTCGCAGGATGCCTCCCAGACGCAAGGTGGCACCAGTGCCAACTTGGTCTGCTTTGAGAGTGTCAAGTGGGTCCTGAAAACTGACACCCAGAACAGTGGCTTGTGAGTTTTGTTTCCCAGGGAAAAAGCCTGTACAATGGTTCAGGGGCCTGAGGCCTTAAATTGCCAAGTGCTTCCTTGAATTGCGCCTCTCGCAGGATGCCTCCCAGACGCAAGGTGGCACCAGTTCCAACTTGGTCTGGTTTAAGAGTGCCAAGTGGGTCCTGAAAACTGACACCCAGAACAGTGGCTTGTGAGTTTTGTTTCCCAGGGAAAAAGCCTGTAAAATGGTTCAGGGGCCTGAGGCCTTAAATTGCTGGGTGCCTCCTGGAATTCGGACTCTCGCAGGGTGCCTCCCAGAGGCAAAATGACACCATTTCCAACTTGGTCTGGTTTGAGAGTGTCAAGTGGGTCCTGAAAACTGACACCCAGAACAGTGGCTTGTGAGTTTTGTTTCCCAGGGAAAAAGCCTGTACAATGGTTCAGGGTCCTGCGGCCTTAAATTGCCGGGTGCCTCCTGGAATTGCGCCTCTCGCAGGATGCCTCCCAGACGCAAGGTGGCACCAGTGCCAACTTGGTCTGGTTTGAGAGTGCCAGGTGCCTCCTGCAAACTGACACCCAGAACAATGGCTTCTGAATTTTTTTTTCCATGGAAAAAGCCTGTAGAAAGGTTTTGGGGCCTGCGGCCTTAAATTGCCGGGTGCCTCCTGGAATTCCGCCTCTCGCAGGATGCCTCCCAGACGCAAGGTGGCACCAGTGCCAACTTGGTCTGGTTTGAGAGTGCCAAGTGGGTCCTGAAAACTGACACCCAGAACAGTGGCTTGTGAGTTTTGTTTCCCAGGGATAAAGCCTGTACAATGGTTCAGGGGCCTGAGGCCTTAAATTGCCCGGTTGCCTCCTGGAATTGCGCCTCTCGCAGGATGCCTCCCAGACGCAAGGTGGCACCAGTGCCAACTTGGTCTGCTTTGAGAGTGTCAAATGGGTCCTGAAAACTGACACCCAGAACAGTGGCTTGTGAGTTTTGTTTCCCAGGGAAAAAGCCTGTACAATGGTTCAGGGGCCTGAGGCCTTAAATTGCCAAGTGCTTCCTTGAATTGCGCCTCTCGCAGGATGCCTCCCAGACGCAAGGTGGCACCAGTTCCAAGTGGGTCTGGTTTAAGAGTGCCAAGTGGGTCCTGAAAACTGACACCCAGAACAGTGGCTTGTGAATTTTGTTTCCCAGGGAAAAAGCCTGTAGAATGGTTTTGGGTTCTGTGGCCTTAAATTGCCGGGTGCCTCCTGGAATTCCGCCTCTCGCAGGATGCCTCCCAGACGCAAGGTGGCACCAGTGTCAACTTGGTCTGGTTTGAGAGTGCCAAGTGGGTCCTGAAAACTGACACCCAGAACAGTGGCTTGTGAGTTTTGTTTCCTTAAATTGCTGGGTGCCTCCTGGAATTCGGCCTCTCGCAGGATGCCTCCCAGACACAAGGTGGCACCAGTGCCAACTTGGTCTTGTTTAAGAGTGCCAAGTGGGTCCTGAAAACTGACACCCAGAACAGTGGCTTGTGAGTTTTGTTTCCCAGGGAAAAAGCCTATACAGTGGTTCAGGGTCCTGCGGCCTTAAATTGCCGGGTGCCTCCGGGAATTGCGCCTCTCGCAGGATGCCTCCCAGACGCAAGGTGGCACCAGTTCCAACTTGGTCTGCTCTGAGAGTGCCAAGTGGGTCCTGCAAACTGACACCCAGAACAGTGGCTTGTGAGTTTTGTTGCCCAGGGAAAAAGCCTGTAGAATGCCTTTGGGTTCTGCGGCCTTAAATTGCCGGGTGCCACCTGGAATTGCGCCTCTCGCAGGATGCCTCCCAGACGCAAGGTGGCACCAGTGCCAACTTGGTCTGGTTTGAGAGTGCCAGGTGGCTCCTGCAAACTGACACCCAGAACAATGGCTTCTGAATTTTTTTTTCCAGGGAAAAAGCCTGCAGAAAGGTTTTGGGTCCTGCGGCCTTAAATTGCCGGGTGCCTCCTGGAATTCCGCATCTCGCCAGATGTTTCCCAGACGCTAAGCAACACCAGTGCCAACTTGGTCTGGTTTAAGAGTGCCAAGTGGGTCCTGCAAACTGACACCCAGAACAGTGGCTTGTGAGTTTTGTTTCCCAGGGAAAAAGCCTGTACAATGGTTCAGGTTCCTGCGGCCTTAAATTGCCGGGTGCCTCCTGGAATTCGGCATCTTGCAAGATGCCTCCCAGACGCAAGGTGGCACCAGTGCCAACTTGGTCTTGTTTGAGAGTGCCAAGTGGGTCCTGCAAACTGACACCCAGAACAGTGGCTTCTGAATTTTGTTTTCCAGGGAAAAAGCCTGTAGAATGGTTCAGGGTCCTGCGGCCTTAAATTGCCGGGTGCCTCCTGGAATTCCGCAACTCGCCAGGTTTTTCCCAGACGCTAAGCAACACCAGTGCCAACTTAGTCTGGTTTAAGAGTGCCAGGTGGGTCCTGGAAACTGACACCCAGAACAGTGGCTTGTGAGTTTTGTTTCCCAGGGAAAAAGCCTGTACAATGGTTCAGGGTCCTGCGGCCTTAAATTGCCGGGTGCCTCCTGGAATTCGGCGTCTTGCAGGATGCCTCCAAGACACAAAATGGCACCAGTGCCAACTTGGTCTGGTTTGAGAGTGCCAGGTGGCTCCTGCAAACTGACACCCAGAACAGTGGCTTGTGAGTTTTGTTTCCCAGGGAAAAAGCCTGTACAATGGTTCAGGGTCCTGCGGACTTAAATTGCCGGGTGCCTCCTGGAATTCGGCCACTCGCAGGATGCCTCCCAGACGCAAAGTGGCACCAGTTCCAACTTGGTCTGGTTTAAGAGTGCCAAGTGGGTCCTGCAAACTGACACCCAGAACAGTGGCTTGTGAGTTTTGTTTCCCAGGGAAAAAGCCTGTACAATGGTTCAGGGTCCTGCGGCCTTAAATTGACGGGTGCCTCCTGGAATTGCGCCTCTCGCAGGATGCCTCCCAGACGCAAGTTGGCACCAGTGCCAACTTGGTCTGGTTTGAGAGTGCCAAGTGGGTCCTGAAAACTGATACCAAGAACAGTGGCTTGTGAGTTTTGTTTCCCAGGGTAAAGCCTGTACATTGGTTCAGGGGCCTGAGGCCTTAAATTGCCGGGTGCCTCCTGGAATTCGGACTCTCGCAGGGTGCCTCCCAGAGGCAAAATGACACCATTTCCAACTTGGTCTGGTTTGAGAGTGTCAAGTGGGTCCTGCAAACTGACACCCAGAACAGTGGCTTGTGAGTTTTGTTTCCCAGGGAAAAAGCCTGTACAATGGTTCAGGGTCCTGCGGCCTTAAATTGCCGGGTGACTCCTGGAATTCCGCATCTCGCCAGATGTTTCCCAGACGCAAGGTGGCACCAGTGCCAACTTGGCCTGCTTTGCGAGTGTCAAGTGGGTCCTGAAAACTGACACCCAGAACAGTGGCTTCTGAATTTTGTTTTCCAGGGAAAAAGCCTGTAGAATGGTTTTGGGTCCTGCGGCCTTAAATTGCCGGGTGCCTCCTGGAATTCGGCCTCTCGCAGGATGCCTCCCAGACGCAAGGTGGCACCAGTTCCAACTTGGTCTAGTTTAAGAGTGCCAAGTGGGTCCTGAAAACTGACACCCAGAACAGTGGCTTGTGAGTTTTGCTTCCCAGGGAAAAAGCCTGTACAATGGTTCAGGGACCTGAGGCCTTAAATTGCCCGGTTGCCTCCTAAAATTGCGCCTCTCGCAGGATGCCTCCCAGACGCAAGGTGGCACCAGTGCCAACTTGGTCTGCTTTGAGAGTGTCAAGTGGGTCCTGAAAACTGACACCCAGAACAGTGGCTTGTGAGTTTTGTTTCCCAGGGAAAAAGCCTGTACAATGGTTCAGGGGCCTGAGGCCTTAAATTGCCAAGTGCTTCCTTGAATTGCGCCTCTCGCAGGATGCCTCCCAGACGCAAGGTGGCACCAGTTCCAACTTGGTCTGGTTTAAGAGTGCCAAGTGGGTCCTGAAAACTGACACCCAGAACAGTGGCTTGTGAGTTTTGTTTCCCAGGGAAAAAGCCTGTACAATGGTTCAGGGGCCTGAGGCCTTAAATTGCTGGGTGCCTCCTGGAATTCGGACTCTCGCAGGGTGCCTCCCAGAGGCAAAATGACACCATTTCCAACTTGGTCTGGTTTGAGAGTGTCAAGTGGGTCCTGAAAACTGACACCCAGAACAGTGGCTTGTGAGTTTTGTTGCCCAGGGAAAAAGCCTGTACAATGGTTGAGGGTCCTGCGGCCTTAAATTGCCGGATGCCACCTGGAATTGCGCCTCTCGCAGGATGCCTCCCAGACGCAAGGTGGCAGCAGTGCCAACTTGGTCTGGTTTGAGAGTGCCAGGTGCCTCCTGCAAACTGACACCCAGAACAATGGCTTCTGAATTTTTTTTTCCAGGGAAAAAGCTAGTAGAAAGGTTTTGGGACCTGCGGCCTTAATATGCCGGGTGCCTCCTGGAATTCCGCCTCTCGCAGGATGCCTCCCAGACGCAAGGTGGCACCAGTGCCAACTTGGTCTGGTTTGAGAGTGCCAGGTGGCTCCTGAAAACTGACACCCAGAACAGTGGCTTGTGAGTTTTGTTTCCCAGGGAAAAAGCCTGTACAATGGTTCAGGGGCCTGAGGCCTTAAATTGCTGGGTGCCTCCTGGAATTCGGACTCTTGCAGGGTGCCTCCCATACGCAAGGTGGCACCATTTCCAACTTGGACTGGTTTGAGAGTGTCAAGTGGGTCCTGAAAACTGACACCCAGAACAGTGGCTTGTGAGTTTTGTTTCCTAGGGAAAAAGCCTGTACATTGGTTCAGGGTCCTGCGGCCTTAAATTGCCGGGTGGCTCCTGGAATTCCGCAACTCGCCAGGTGTTTCCCAGACGCTAAGCAACACCAGTGCCAACTTGGTCTGCTTTGAGAGTGTCAAGTGGGTCCTGGAAACTGACACCCAGAACAGTGGCTTGTGAGTTTTGTTTCCCAGGGAAAAAGCCTGTACAATGGTTCAGGGTCCTGCGGCCTTAAATTGCCGGGTGCCTCCTGGAATTCCGCCTCTCGCAGGATGCCTCCAAGACGCAAAATGGCACCAGTGCCAACTTGGTCTGGTTTGAGAGTGCCAGGTGGCTCCTGCAAACTGACACCCAGAACAGTGGCTTGTGAATTTTGTTTCCCAGGGAAAAAGCCTGTAGAATGGTTTTGGGTTCTGTGGCCTTAAATTGCCGGGTGCCTCCTGGAATTCCGCCTCTCGCAGGATGCCTCCCAGACGCAAGGTGGCACCAGTGCCAACTTGGTCTGGTTTGAGAGTGCCAAGTGGGTCCTGAAAACTGACACCCAGAACAGTGGCTTGTGAGTTTTGTTTCCCAGGGAAAAAGCCTGTAGAATTGTTCAGGGGCCTGAGGCTTTAAATTGCTGGGTGCCTCCTGGAATTCGGCCTCTCGCAGGATGCCTCCCAGACACAAGGTGGCACCAGTGCCAACTTGGTCTTGTTTAAGAGTGCCAAGTGGGTCCTGAAAACTGACGCGCAGAACAGTGGCTTGTGAGTTTTGTTTCCCAGGGAAAAAGCCTATACAGTGGTTCAGGGTCCTGCGGCCTTAAATTGCCTGGTGCCTCCTGGAATTGCGCCTCTCGCAGGATGCCTCCCAGACGCAAGGTGGCACCAGTGCCAACTTGGTCTGCTCTGAGAGTGCCAAGTGGGTCCTGCAAACTGACACCCAGAACAGTGGCTTGTGAGTTTTGTTGCCCAGGGAAAAAGCCTGTAGAATGCCTTTGGGTTCTGCGGCCTTAAATTGCCGGGTGCCACCTGGAATTGCGCCTCTCGCAGGATGCCTCCCAGACGCAAGGTGGCACCAGTGCCAACTTGGTCTGGTTTGAGAGTGCCAGGTGGCTCCTGCAAACTGACACCCAGAACAATGGCTTCTGAATTTTTTTTTCCAGGGAAAAAGCCTGTAGAAAGGTTTTGGGTCCTGCGGCCTTAAATTGCCGGGTGCCTCCTGGAATTCCGCATCTCGCCAGATGTTTCCCAGACGCTAAGCAACACCAGTGCCAATTTGGTCTGGTTTAAGAGTGCCAAGTGGGTCCTGCAAACTGACACCCAGAACAGTGGCTTGTGAGTTTTGTTTCCCAGGGAAAAAGCCTGTACAATGGTTCAGGTTCCTGCGGCCTTAAATTGCCGGGTGCCTCCTGGAATTCGGCGTCTTGCAAGATGCCTCCCAGACGCAAGGTGGCACCAGTGCCAACTTGGTCTTGTTTGAGAGTGCCAAGTGGGTCCTGCAAACTGACACCCAGAACAGTGGCTTCTGAATTTTGTTTTCCAGGGAAAAAGCCTTTAGAATGGTTCAGGGTCCTGCGGCCTTAAATTGCCGGGTGCCTCCTGGAATTGCGCCTCTCGCAGGATGCCTCCCAGACGCAAGGTGGCACCAGTGCCAACTTGGTCTGGTTTGAGAGTGCCAAGTGGGTCCTGAAAACTGACACCCAGAACAGTGGCTTGTGAGTTTTGTTTCCCAGGGAAAAAGCCTGTACAATGGTTCAGGGGCCTGAGGCCTTAAATTGCTGGGTGCCTCCTGGAATTCGGACTCTCGCAGGGTGCCTCCCAGAGGCAAAATGACACCATTTCCAACTTGGTCTGGTTTGAGAGTGTCAAGTGTGTCCTGAAAACTGACACCCAGAACAGTGGCTTGTGAGTTTTGTTGCCCAGGGAAAAAGCCTGTACAATGGTTCAGGGTCCTGCGGCCTTAAATTGCCGGGTGCCTCCTGGAATTCGGCCTCTCGCAGGATGCCTCCCAGACGCAAGGTGGCACCAGTTCCAACTTGGTAGGGTTTAAGAGTGCCAAGTGGGTCCTGAAAACTGACACCCAGAACAGTGGCTTGTGAGTTTTGTTTCCCAGGGAAAAAGCCTGTAGAATTGTTCAGGGGCCTGAGGCCTTAAATTGCCGGGTGCCTCCTGGAATTCGGCCTCTCGCAGGATGCCTCCCAGACACAAGGTGGCACCAGTGCCAACTTGGTCTGGTTTAAGAGTGCCAAGTGGGTCCTGAAAACTGACACCCAGAACAGTGGCTTGTGAGTTTTGTTTCCCAGGGAAAAAGCCTGTACAATGGTTCAGGGTCCTGCGGCCTTAAATTGATGGGTGCCTCCTGAAATTCGGCCTCTCGCAGAATGCCTCCCAGACGCAAGGTGGCACCAGTGCCAACTTGGTCTGGTTTGAGAGTGTCAAGTGGGTCCTGAAAACTGACACCCAGAACAGTGGCTTCTGAATTTTGTTTTCCAGGGAAAAAGCCTGTAGAATGGTTTTGGGTCCTGCGGCCTTAAATTGCCGGGTGCCTCCTGGAATTCGGCCTCTCGCAGGATGCCTCCCAGACGCAAGGTGGCACCAGTGCCAACTTGGTCTGCTTTGAGAGTGTCAAGTGGGTCCTGAAAACTGACACCCAGAACAGTGGCTTGTGAGTTTTGTTTCCCAGGGAAAAAGCCTGTACAATGGTTCAGGGGCCTGAGGCCTTAAATTGCCAAGTGCTTCCTTGAATTGCGCCTCTCGCAGGATGCCTCCCAGACGCAAGGTCGCACCAGTTCCAACTTGGTCTGGTTTAAGTGTGCCAAGTGGGTCCTGAAAACTGACACCCAGAACAATGGCTTCTGAATTTTTTTTTCCAGGGAAAAAGCCTGTAGAAAGGTTTTGGGACCTGCGGCCTTAATATGCCGGGTGCCTCCTGGAATTCCGCCTCTCGCAGGATGCCTCCCAGACGCAAGGTGGCACCAGTGCCAACTTGGTCTGGTTTGAGAGTGCCAGGTGGCACCTGAAAACTGACACCCAGAACAGTGGCTTGTGAGTTTTGTTTCCCAGGGAAAAAGCCTGTACAATGGTTCAGGGGCCTGAGGCCTTAAATTGCTGGGTGCCTCCTGGAATTCGGACTCTCGCAGGGTGCCTCCCAGACGCAAGGTGGCACCATTTCCAACTTGGACTGGTTTGAGAGTGCCAAGTGGGTCCTGAAAACTGACACCCAGAACAGTGGCTTGTGAGTTTTGTTTCCTAGGGAAAAAGCCTGTACAATGGTTCAGGGTCCTGCGGCCTTAAATTGCCGGGTGGCTCCTGGAATTCCGCAACTCGCCAGGTGTTTCCCAGACGCTAAGCAACACCAGTGCCAACTTGGTCTGATTTAAGAGTGTCAAGTGGGTCCTGGAAACTGACACCCAGAACAGTGGCTTGTGAGTTTTGTTTCCCAGGGAAAAAGCCTGTACAATGGTTCAGGGTCCTGCGGCCTTAAATTGCCGGGTGCCTCCTGGAATTCCGCCTCTCGCAGGATGCCTCCAAGACGCAAAATGGCACCAGTGCCAACTTGGTCTGGTTTGAGAGTGCCAGGTGGCTCCTGCAAACTGACACCCAGAACAGTGGCTTGTGAATTTTGTTTCCCAGGGAAAAAGCCTGTAGAATGGTTTTGGGTCTGTGGCCTTAAATTGCCGGGTGCCTCCTGGAATTCCGCCTCTCGCAGGATGCCTCCCAGACACAAGGTGGCACCAGTGCCAACTTGGTCTGGTTTGAGAGTGCCAAGTGGGTCCTGAAAACTGACACCCAGAACAGTGGCTTGTGAGTTTTGTTTCCCAGTGAAAAACCCTGTAGAATTGTTCAGGGGCCTGAGGCCTTAAATTGCTGGGTGCCTCCTGGAATTCGGCCTCTCGCAGGATGCCTCCCAGACACAAGGTGGCACCAGTGCCAACTTGGTCTTGTTTAAGAGTGCCAAGTGGGTCCTGAAAACTGACGCGCAGAACAGTGGCTTGTGAGTTTTGTTTCCCAGGGAAAAAGCCTATACAGTGGTTCAGGGTCCTGCGGCCTTAAATTGCCGGGTGCCTCCTGGAATTCCGCATCTCGCCAGATGTTTCCCAGACGCTAAGCAACACCAGTGCCAACTTGGTCTGGTTTAAGAGTGCCAAGTGGGTCCTGCAAACTGACACCCAGAACAGTGGCTTGTGAGTTTTGTTTCCCAGGGAAAAAGCCTGTACAATGGTTCAGGTTCCCTCGGCCTTAAATTGCCGGGTGCCTCCTGGAATTCGGCGTCTTGCAAGATGCCTCCCAGACGCAAGGTGGCACCAGTGCCAACTTGGTCTTGTTTGAGAGTGCCAAGTGGGTCCTGCAAACTGACACCCAGAACAGTGGCTTCTGAATTTTGTTTTCCAGGGAAAAAGCCTTTAGAATGGTTCAGGGTCCTGCGGCCTTAAATTGACGGGTGCCTCCTGGAATTCCGCCTCTCGCAGGATGCCTCCCAGACGCAAGGTGGCACCAGTGCCAACTTGGTCTGCTTTGAGAGTGCCAAGTGGGTCCTGAAAACTGACACCCAGAACAGTGGCTTGTGAGTTTTGTTTCCCAGGGAAAAAGCCTGTACAATGGTTCAGGGGCCTGAGGCCTTAAATTGCTGGGTGCCTCCTGGAATTCGGACTCTCGCAGGGTGCCTCCCAGAGGCAAAATGACACCATTTCCAACTTGGTCTGGTTTAAGAGTGTCAAGTGTGTCCTGAAAACTGACACCCAGAACAGTGGCTTGTGAGTTTTGTTGCCCAGGGAAAAAGCCTGTACAATGGTTCAGGGTCCTGCGGCCTTAAATTGCCGGGTGCCTCCTGGAATTCGGCCTCTCGCAGGATGCCTCCCAGACGCAAGGTGGCACCAGTTCCAACTTGGTAGGGTTTAAGAGTGCCAAGTGGGTCCTGAAAACTGACACCCAGAACAGTGGCTTGTGAGTTTTGTTTCCCAGGGAAAAAGCCTGTAGAATTGTTCAGGGGCCTGAGGCCTTAAATTGCCGGGTGCCTCCTGGAATTCGGCCTCTCGCAGGATGCCTCCCAGACACAAGGTGGCACCAGTGCCAACTTGGTCTTGTTTAAGAGTGCCAAGTGGGTCCTGCAAACTGACACCCAGAACAGTGGCTTGTGAGTTTTGTTTCCCAGGGAAAAAGCCTGTACAATGGTTCAGGGTCCTGCGGCCTTAAATTGATGGGTGCCTCCTGAAATTCGGCCTCTCGCAGAATGCCTCCCAGACGCAAGGTGGCACCAGTGCCAACTTGGTCTGGTTTGAGAGTGTCAAGTGGGTCCTGAAAACTGACACCCAGAACAGTGGCTTCTGAATTTTGTTTTCCAGGGAAAAAGCCTGTAGAATGGTTTTGGGTCCTGCGGCCTTAAATTGCCGGGTGCCTCCTGGAATTCGGCCTCTCGCAGGATGCCTCCCAGACGCAAGGTGGCACCAGTGCCAACTTGGTCTGCTTTGAGAGTGTCAAGTGGGTCCTGAAAACTGACACCCAGAACAGTGGCTTGTGAGTTTTGTTTCCCAGGGAAAAAGCCTGTACAATGGTTCAGGGGCCTGAGGCCTTAAATTGCCAAGTGCTTCCTTGAATTGCGCCTCTCGCAGGATGCCTCCCAGACGCAAGGTGGCACCAGTTCCAACTTGGTCTGGTTTAAGAGTGCCAAGTGGGTCCTGAAAACTGACACCCAGAACAATGGCTTCTGAATTTTTTTTTCCAGGGAAAAAGCCTGTAGAAAGGTTTTGGGACCTGCGGCCTTAAATTGCCGGGTGCCTCCTGGAATTCCGCCTCTCGCAGGATGCCTCCCAGACGCAAGGTGGCACCAGTGCCAACTTGGTCTGCTTTGAGAGTGCCAAGTGGGTCCTGAAAACTGACACCCAGAACAGTGGCTAGTGAGTTTTGTTCCCCAGGGAAAAAGCCTGTACAATGGTTCAGGGGCCTGAGGCCTTAAATTGCTGGGTGCCTCCTGGAATTCGGACTCTCGCAGGGTGCCTCCTAGAGGCAAAATGACACCATTTCCAACTTGGTCTGGTTTGAGAGTGCCAAGTGGGTCCTGAAAACTGACACCCAGAACAGTGGCTTGTGAGTTTTGTTTCCCAGGGAAAAAGCCTGTACAATGGTTCAGGGTCCTGCGGCCCTTAATTGCCGGGTGCCTCCTGGAATTCCGCCTCTCGCAGGATGCATCCAAGACGCAAAATGGCAGCAGTGCCAACTTGGTCTGGTTTGAGAGTGCCAGGTGGCTCCTGCAAACTGACACCCAGAACAGTGGCTTGTGAATTTTGTTTCCCAGGGAAAAAGCCTGTAGAATGGTTTTGGGTTCTGTGGCCTTAAATTGCCGGGTGCCTCCTGGAATTCCGCCTCTCGCAGGATGCCTCCCAGACGCAAGGTGGCACCAGTGCCAACTTGGTCTGGTTTGAGAGTGCCAAGTGGGTCCTGAAAACTGACACCCAGAACAGTGGCTTGTGAGTTTTGTTTCCCAGGGAAAAAGCCTGTAGAATTGTTCAGGGGCCTGAGGCCTTAAATTGCCGGGTGCCTCCTGGAATTCGGCCTCTCGCAGGATGCCTCCCAGACACAAGGTGGCACCAGTGCAGACTTGGTCTTGTTTAAGAGTGCCAAGTGGGTCCTGAAAACTGACGCGCAGAACAGTGGCTTGTGAGTTTTGTTTCCCAGGGAAAAAGCCTATACAGTGGTTCGAGGTCCTGCGGCCTTGAATTGCCGGGTGCCTCCTGGAATTGCGCCTCTCGCAGGATGCCTCCCAGACGCAAAGTGGCACCAGTGCCAACTTGATCTGCATTGAGAGTGCAGAGTGGGTCCTGAAAACTGACACCCAGAACAGTGGCTTGTGAGTTTTGTTGCCCAGGGAAAAAGCCTGTACAATGGTTCAGGGTCCTGCGGCCTTAAATTGCCGGGTGCCACCTGGAATTGCGCCTCTCGCAGGATGCCTCCCAGACGCAAGGTGGCACCAGTGCCAACTTGGTCTGGTTTGAGAGTGCCAGGTGCCTCCTGCAAACTGACACCCAGAACAATGGCTTCTGAATTTTTTTTTCCAGGGAAAAAGCCTGTAGAAAGGTTTTGGGTCCTGCGGCCTTAAATTGCCGGGTGCCTCCTGGAATTGCGCCTCTCGCAGGATGCCTCCCAGACGCAAGGTGGCACCAGTGCCAACTTGGTCTGGTTTGAGAGTGCCAAGTGCGTCCTGAAAACTGACACCCAGAACAGTGGCTTGTGAATTTTGTTTCCCAGGGAAAAAGCCTGTACAATGGTTCAGGGTCCTGCGGCCTTAAATTGCCGGGTGCCTCCTGGAATTCCGCAACTCGCCAGGTGTTTCCCAGACGCTAAGCAACACCAGTGCCAACTTGGTCTGATTTAAGTGTGCCAAGTGGGTCCTGGAAACTGACACCCAGAACAGTGGCTTGTGAGTTTTGTTTCCCAGGGAAAAAGCCTGTATAATGGTTCAGGGTCCTGCGGCCTTAAATTGCTGGGTGCCTCCTGGAATTGCGCCTCTCGCAGGATGCCTCCAAGACGCAAGGTGGCACCAGTGCCAACTTGGTCTGGTTTGAGAGTGCCAGGTGGCTCCTGCAAACTGACACCCAGAACAGTGGCTTCTGAATTTTGTTTCCCAGGGAAAAAGCCTGTACAATGGTTCAGGGTCCTGCGGACTTAAATTGCCGGGTGCCTCCTGGAATTGCGCCTCTCGCAGGATGCCTCCCAGACGCAAGGTGGCACCAGTGCCAACTTGGTCTGGTTTGAGAGTGCCAGGTGGCTCCTGCAAACTGACACCCAGAACAGTGGCTTGTGAGTTTTGTTTCCCAGGGAAAAAGCCTGTACAATGGTTCAGGGTCCTGCGGCCTTAAATTGCCGGGTGCCTCCTGGAATTCCGCATCTCGCCAGATGTTTCCCAGACGCTAAGCAACACCAGTGCCAACTTGGTCTGGTTTAAGAGTGCCAAGTGGGTCCTGCAAACTGACACCCAGAACAGTGGCTTGTGAGTTTTGTTTCCCAGGGAAAAAGCCTGTACAATGGTTCAGGTTCCTGCGGCCTTAAATTGCCGGGTGCCTCCTGGAATTCGGCGTCTTGCAAGATGCCTCCCAGACGCAAGGTGGCACCAGTGCCAACTTGGTCTTGTTTGAGAGTGCCAAGTGGGTCCTGCAAACTGACACCCAGAATAGTGGCTTGTGAGTTTTGTTTCCCAGGGAAAAAGCCTGTAGAATGGTTCAGGGTCCTGCGGCCTTAAATTGCCGGGTGCCTCCTGGAATTCAGCCTCTCGCAGGATGCCTCCCAGACGCAAGGTGGCACCAGTGCCAACTTGGTCTGGTTTGAGAGTGCCAAGTGGGTCCTGAAAACTGACACCCAGAACAGTGGCTTGTGAGTTTTGTTTTCCAGGGAAAAAGCCTGTACAATGGTTCAGGGGCCTGAGGCCTTAAATTGCCGGGTGCCTCCTGGAATTCGGACGCTCGCAGGGTGCCTCCCAGAGGCAAAATGACACCATTTCCAACTTGGTCTGGTTTGAGAGTGTCAAGTGCGTCCTGAAAACTGACACCCAGAACAGTGGCTTGTGAGTTTTGTTTCCCAGGGAAAAAGCCTGTACAATGGTTCAGGGTCCTGCGGCCTTAAATTGCCGGGTGCCTCCTGGAATTCGGCCTCTCGCAGGATGCCTCCCAGACGCAAGGTGGCACCAGTTCCAACTTTGTAGGGTTTAAGAGTGCCAAGTGGGTCCTGAAAACTGACACCCAGAACAGTGGCTTGTGAGTTTTGTTTCCCAGGGAAAAAGCCTGTAGAATTGCTCAGGGGCCTGAGGCCTTAAATTGCCGGGTGCCTCCTGGAATTCGGCCTCTCGCAGGATGCCTCCCAGACACAAGGTGGCACCAGTGCCAACTTGGTCTTGTTTAAGAGTGCCAAGTCGGTCCTGAAAACTGACACCCAGAACAGTGGCTTGTGAGTTTTGTTTCCCAGGGAAAAAGCCTGTACAATGGTTCAGGGTCCTGCGGCCTTAAATTGATGGGTGCCTCCTGAAATTCGGCCTCTCGCAGGATGCCTCCCAGACGCAAGGTGGCACCAGTGCCAACTTGGCCTGCTTTGCGAGTGTCAAGTGGGTCCTGAAAACTGACACCCAGAACAGTGGCTTCTGAATTTTGTTTTCCAGGAAAAAAGCCTGTAGAATGGTTCAGGGTCCTGCGGCCTTAAATTGCCGGGTGCCTCCTGGAATTCGGCCTCTCGCAGGATGCCTCCCAGACGCAAGGTGGCACCAGTTCCAACTTGGTCTGGTTTAAGAGTGCAAAGTGGGTCCTGAAAACTGACACCCTGAACAGTGGCTTGTGAGTTTTGCTTCCCAGGGATAAAGCCTGTAGAATGGTTCAGGGTCCTGCGGCCTTAAATTGCCGTGTGCCTCCTGGAATTGCGCCTCTCGCAGGATGCCTCCCAGACGCAAGGTGGCACCAGTGCCAACTTGGTCTGGTTTGAGAGTGCCAAGTGGGTCCTGAAAACTGACACCCAGAACAGTGGCTTGTGAGTTTTGTTTCCCATGGAAAAAGCCTGTAGAAGTGTTCAGGGGCCTGAGGCCTTAAATTGCCGGGTGCCTCCTGGAATTCAGCCTCTCGCAGGATGCCTCCCAGACACAAGGTGGCACCAGTGCCAACTTGGTCTGGTTTAAGAGTGCCAAGTGGGTCCTGAAAACTGACGCGCAGAACAGTGGCTTGTGAGTTTTGTTTCCGAGGGAAAAAGCCTATACAGTGGTTCGAGGTCCTGCGGCCTTGAATTGCCGGGTGCCTCCTGGAATTGCGCCTCTCGCAGGATGCCTCCCAGACGCAAGGTGGCACCAGTGCCAACTTGATCTGCATTGAGAGTGCAGAGTGGGTCCTGAAAACTGACACCCAGAACAGTGGCTTGTGAGTTTTGTTGCCCAGGGAAAAATCCTGTACAATGGTTCAGGGGCCTGCGGCCTTAAATTGCCGGGTGCCACCTGGAATTGCGCCTCTCGCAGGATGCCTCCCAGACGCAAGGTGGCACCAGTGCCAACTTGGTCTGGTTTGAGAGTGCCAGGTGCCTCCTGCAAACTGACACCCAGAACAATGGCTTCTGAATTTTTTTTTCCAGGGAAAAAGCCTGTAGAAAGGTTTTGGGTCCTGCGGCCTTAAATTGCCGGGTGCCTCCTGGAATTCCGCCTCTCGCAGGATGCCTCCCAGACGCAAGGTGGCACCAGTGCAAACTTGGTCTGGTTTGAGAGTGCCAAGTGCGTCCTGAAAACTGACACCCAGAACAGTGGCTTGTGAATTTTGTTTCCCAGGGAAAAAGCCTGTACAATGGTTCAGGGTCCTGCGGCCTTAAATTGCCGGGTGCCTCCTGGAATTCCGCAACTCGCCAGGTGTTTCCCAGACGCTAAGCAACACCAGTGCCAACTTGGTCTGATTTAAGTGTGCCAAGTGGGTCCTGGAAACTGACACCCAGAACAGTGGCTTGTGAGTTTTGTTTCCCAGGGAAAAAGCCTGTATAATGGTTCAGGGTCCTGCGGCCTTAAATTGCTGGGTGCCTCCTGGAATTGCGCCTCTCGCAGGATGCCTCCAAGACGCAAAATGGCACCAGTGCCAACTTGGTCTGGTTTGAGAGTGCCAGGTGGCTCCTGCAAACTGACACCCAGAACAGTGGCTTCTGAATTTTGTTTCCCAGGGAAAAAGCCTGTACAATGGTTCAGGGTCCTGCGGACTTAAATTGCCGGGTGCCTCCTGGAATTGCGCCTCTCGCAGGATGCCTCCCAGACGCAAGGTGGCACCAGTGCCAACTTGGTCTGGTTTGAGAGTGCCAGGTGCCTCCTGCAAACTGACACCCAGAACAGTGGCTTGTGAGTTTTGTTTCCCAGGGAAAAAGCCTGTACAATGGTTCAGGGTCCTGCGGCCTTTAATTGCCGGGTGCCTCCTGGAATTCCGCATCTCGCAAGATGTTTCCCAGACGCTAAGCAACACCAGTGCCAACTTGGTCTGGTTTAAGAGTGCCAAGTGGGTCCTGCAAACTGACACCCAGAACAGTGGCTTGTGAGTTTTGTTTCCCAGGGAAAAAGCCTGTACAATGGTTCAGGTTCCTGCGGCCTTAAATTGCCGGGTGCCTCCTGGAATTCGGCGTCTTGCAAGATGCCTCCCAGACGCAAGGTGGCACCAGTGCCATCTTGGTCTTGTTTGAGAGTGCCAAGTGGGTCCTGCAAACTGACACCCAGAACAGTGGCTTCTGAATTTTGTTTTCCAGGGAAAAAGCCTGTAGAATGGTTCAGGGTCCTGCGGCCTTAAATTGCCGGGTGCCTCCTGGAATTCAGCCTCTCGCAGGATGCCTCCCAGACGCAAGGTGGCACCAGTGCCAACTTGGTCTGGTTTGAGAGTGCCAAGTGGGTCCTTAAAACTGACACCCAGAACAGTGGCTTGTGAGTTTTGTTTCCCAGGGAAAAAGCCTGTACAATGGTTCAGGGGCCTGAGGCCTTAAATTGCCGGGTGCCTCCTGGAATTCGGACTCTCGCAGGGTGCCTCCCAGAGGCAAAATGACACCATTTCCAACTTGGTCTGGTTTGAGAGTGTCAAGTGCGTCCTGAAAACTGACACCCAGAACAGTGGCTTGTGAGTTTTGTTGCCCAGGGAAAAAGCCTGTACAATGGTTCAGGGTCCTGCGGCCTTAAATTGCCGGGTGCCTCCTGGAATTCGGCCTCTCGCAGGATGCCTCCCAGACGCAAGGTGGCACCAGTTCCAACTTTGTAGGGTTTAAGAGTGCCAAGTGGGTCCTGAAAACTGACACCCAGAACAGTGGCTTGTGAGTTTTGTTTCCCAGGGAAAAAGCCTGTAGAATTGCTCAGGGGCCTGAGGCCTTAAATTGCCGGGTGCCTCCTGGAATTCGGCCTCTCTCAGGATGCCTCCCAGACACAAGGTGGCACCAGTGCCAACTTGGTCTGGTTTAAGAGTGCCAGGTGGGTCCTGAAAACTGACACCCAGAACAGTGGCTTGTGAGTTTTGTTTCCCAGGGAAAAAGCCTGTACAATGGTTCAGGGGCCTGAGGCCTTAAATTGCTGGGTGCCTCCTGGAATTCGGACTCTCGCAGGGTGCCTCCCAGACGCAAGGTGGCACCATTTCCAACTTGGACTGGTTTGAGAGTGTCAAGTGGGTCCTGAAAACTGACACCCAGAACAGTGGCTTGTGAGTTTTGTTGCCCAGGGAAAAATCCTGTACAATGGTTCAGGGGCCTGCGGCCTTAAATTGCCGGGTGCCTCCTGGAATTGCGCCTCTCGCAGGATGCCTCCCAGACGCAAGGTGGCACCAGTGCCAACTTGGTCTGGTTTGAGAGTGCCAGGTGCCTCCTGCAAACTGACACCCAGAACAATGGCTTCTGAATTTTTTTTTCCAGGGAAAAAGCCTGTAGAAAGGTTTTGGGTCCTGCGGCCTTAAATTGCCGGGTGCCTCCTGGAATTCCGCCTCTCGCAGGATGCCTCCCAGACGCAAGGTGGCACCAGTGCCAACTTGGTCTGGTTTGAGAGTGCCAAGTGCGTCCTGAAAACTGACACCCAGAACAGTGGCTTGTGAATTTTGTTTCCCAGGGAAAAAGCCTGTACAATGGTTCAGGGTCCTGCGGCCTTAAATTGCCGGGTGCCTCCTGGAATTCCGCAACTCGCCAGGTGTTTCCCAGACGCTAAGCAACACCAGTGCCAACTTGGTCTGATTTAAGTGTGCCAAGTGGGTCCTGGAAACTGACACCCAGAACAGTGGCTTGTGAGTTTTGTTTCCCAGGGAAAAAGCCTGTATAATGGTTCAGGGTCCTGCGGCCTTAAATTGCTGGGTGCCTCCTGGAATTGCGCCTCTCGCAGGATGCCTCCAAGACGCAAAATGGCACCAGTGCCAACTTGGTCTGGTTTGAGAGTTCCAGGTGGCTCCTGCAAACTGACACCCAGAACAGTGGCTTCTGAATTTTGTTTCCCAGGGAAAAAGCCTGTACAATGGTTCAGGGTCCTGCGGACTTAAATTGCCGGGTGCCTCCTGGAATTGCGCCTCTCGCAGGATGCCTCCCAGATGCAAGGTGGCACCAGTGCCAACTTGGTCTGGTTTGAGAGTGCCAGGTGCCTCCTGCAAACGGACACCCAGAACAGTGGCTTGTGAGTTTTGTTTCCCAGGGAAAAAGCCTGTACAATGGTTCAGGGTCCTGCGGCCTTTAATTGCCGGGTGCCTCCTGGAATTCCGCATCTCGCAAGATGTTTCCCAGACGCTAAGCAACACCAGTGCCAACTTGGTCTGGTTTAAGAGTGCCAAGTGGGTCCTGCAAACTGACACCCAGAACAGTGGCTTGTGAGTTTTGTTGCCCAGGGAAAAAGCCTGTACAATGGTTCAGGGTCCTGCGGCCTTAAATTGCCGGGTGCCTCCTGGAATTCGGCGTCTTGCAAGATGCCTCCCAGACGCAAGGTGGCACCAGTGCCAACTTGGTCTTGTTTGAGAGTGCCAAGTGGGTCCTGCAAGCTGACACCCAGAACAGTGGCTTCTGAATTTTGTTTTCCAGGGAAAAAGCCTGTAGAATGGTTCAGGGTCCTGCGGCCTTAAATTGCCGGGTGCCTCCTGGAATTCAGCCTCTCGCAGGATGCCTCCCAGACGCAAGGTGGCACCAGTGCCAACTTGGTCTGGTTTGAGAGTGCCAAGTGGGTCCTTAAAACTGACACCCAGAACAGTGGCTTGTGAGTTTTGTTTCCCAGGGAAAAAGCCTGTACAATGGTTCAGGGGCCTGAGGCCTTAAATTGCCGGGTGCCTCCTGGAATTCGGACTCTCGCAGGGTGCCTCCCAGAGGCAAAATGACACCATTTCCAACTTGGTCTGGTTTGAGAGTGTCAAGTGCGTCCTGAAAACTGACACCCAGAACAGTGGCTTGTGAGTTTTGTTGCCCAGGGAAAAAGCCTGTACAATGGTTCAGGGTCCTGCGGCCTTAAATTGCCGGGTGCCACCTGGAATTGCGCCTCTCGCAGGATGCCTCCCAGACGCAAGGTGGCAGCAGTGCCAACTTGGTCTGGTTTGAGAGTGCCAGGTGCCTCCTGCAAACTGACACCCAGAACAATCGCTTCTGAATTTTTTTTTCCAGGGAAAAAGCTAGTAGAAAGGTTTTGGGACCTGCGGCCTTAATATGCCGGGTGCCTCCTGGAATTCCGCCTCTCGCAGGATGCCTCCCAGACGCAAGGTGGCACCAGTGCCAACTTGGTCTGGTTTGAGAGTGCCAGGTGGCTCCTGAAAACTGACACCCAGAACAGTGGCTTGTGAGTTTTGTTTCCCAGGGAAAAAGCCTGTACAATGGTTCAGGGGCCTGAGGCCTTAAATTGCTGGGTGCCTCCTGGAATTCGGACTCTCGCAGGGTGCCTCCCAGACGCAAGGTGGCACCATTTCCAACTTGGACTGGTTTGAGAGTGTCAAGTGGGTCCTGAAAACTGACACCCAGAACAGTGGCTTGTGAGTTTTGTTTCCTAGGGAAAAAGCCTGTACATTGGTTCAGGGTCCTGCGGCCTTAAATTGCCGGGTGGCTCCTGGAATTCCGCAACTCGCCAGGTGTTTCCCAGACGCTAAGCAACACCAGTGCCAACTTGGTCTGATTTAAGAGTGTCAAGTGGGTCCTGGAAACTGACACCCAGAACAGTGGCTTGTGAGTTTTGTTTCCCAGGGAAAAAGCCTGTACAATGGTTCAGGGTCCTGCGGCCTTAAATTGCCGGGTGCCTCCTGGAATTCCGCCTCTCGCAGGATGCCTCCAAGACGCAAAATGGCACCAGTGCCAACTTGGTCTGGTTTGAGAGTGCCAGGTGGCTCCTGCAAACTGACACCCAGAACAGTGGCTTGTGAATTTTGTTTCCCAGGGAAAAAGCCTGTAGAATGGTTTTGGGTTCTGTGGCCTTAAATTGCCGGGTGCCTCCTGGAATTCCGCCTCTCGCAGGATGCCTCCCAGACGCAAGGTGGCACCAGTGCCAACTTGGTCTGGTTTGAGAGTGCCAAGTGGGTCCTGAAAACTGACACCCAGAACAGTGGCTTGTGAGTTTTGTTTCCGTAAATTGCTGGGTGCCTCCTGGAATTCGGCCTCTCGCAGGATGCCTCCCAGACACAAGGTGGCACCAGTGCCAACTTGGTCTTGTTTAAGAGTGCCAAGTGGGTCCTGAAAACTGACGCGCAGAACAGTGGCTTGTGAGTTTTGTTTCCCAGGGAAAAAGCCTATACAGTGGTTCAGGGTCCTGCGGCCTTAAATTGCCGGGTGCCTCCTTGAATTGCGCCTCTCGCAGGATGCCTCCCAGACGCAAGGTGGCACCAGTGCCAACTTGGTCTGCTCTAAGAGTGCCAAGTGGGTCCTGCAAACTGACACCCAGAACAGTGGCTTGTGAGTTTTGTTGCCCAGGGAAAAAGCCTGTAGAATGCCTTTGGGTTCTGCGGCCTTAAATTGCCGGGTGCCACCTGGAATTGCGCCTCTCGCAGGATGCCTCCCAGACGCAAGGTGGCACCAGTGCCAACTTGGTCTGGTTTGAGAGTGCCAGGTGGCTCCTGAAAACTGACACCCAGAACAATGGCTTCTGAATTTTTTTTTCCAGGGAAAAAGCCTGTAGAAAGGTTTTGGGTCCTGCGGCCTTAAATTGCCGGGTGCCTCCTGGAATTCCGCATCTCGCCAGATGTTTCCCAGACGCTAAGCAACACCAGTGCCAACTTGGTCTGGTTTAAGAGTGCCAAGTGGGTCCTGCAAACTGACACCCTGAACAGTGGCTTGTGAGTTTTGTTTCCCAGGGAAAAAGCCTGTACAATGGTTCAGGTTCCTGCGGCCTTAAATTGCCGGGTGCCTCCTGGAATTCGGCATCTTGCAAGATGTCTCCCAGACGCAAGGTGGCACCAGTGCCAACTTGGTCTGGTTTGAGAGTGCCAAGTGGGTCCTGCAAACTGACACCCAGAACAGTGGCTTCTGAATTTTGTTTTCCAGGGAAAAAGCCTGTAGAATGGTTCAGGGTCCTGCGGCCTTAAATTGCCGGGTGCCTCCTGGAATTGCGCCTCTCGCAGGATGCCTCCCAGACGCAAGGTGGCACCAGTGCCAACTTAGTCTGGTTTGAGAGTGCCAGGTGCCTCCTGCAAACTGACACCCAGAACAATGGCTTCTGAATTTTTTTTTCCAGGGAAAAAGCCTGTAGAAAGGTTTTGGGTCCTGCGGCCTTAAATTGCCGGGTGCCTCCTGGAATTCCGCCTCTCGCAGGATGCCTCCCAGACGCAAGGTGGCACCAGTGCCAACTTGGTCTGGTTTAAGAGTGTCAAGTGCGTCCTGAAAACTGACACCCAGAACAGTGGCTTGTGAGTTTTGTTTCCCAGGGAAAAAGCCTGTACAATGGTTCAGGGTCCTGCGGCCTTAAATTGCCGGGTGCCTCCTGGAATTCCGCAACTCGCCAGGTGTTTCCCAGACGCTAAGCAACACCAGTGCCAACTTAGTCTGGTTTAAGAGTGCCAAGTGGGTCCTGGAAACTGACACCCAGAACAGTGGCTTGTGAGTTTTGTTTCCCAGGGAAAAAGCCTGTACAATGGTTCAGGGTCCTGCGGCCTTAAATTGCCGGGTGCCTCCTGGAATTCGGCGTCTTGCAGGATGCCTCCAAGACACAAAATGGCACCAGTGCCAACTTGGTCTGGTTTGAGAGTGCCAGGTGGCTCCTGCAAACTGACACCCAGAACAGTGGCTTGTGAGTTTTGTTTCCCAGGGAAAAAGCCTGTACAATGGTTCAGGGTCCTGCGGCCTTAAATTGCCGGGTGCCTCCTGGAATTCGGCCACTCGCAGGATGCCTCCCAGACGCAAAGTGGCACCAGTTCCAACTTGGTCTGGTTTAAGAGTGCCAAGTGGGTCCTGCAAACTGACACCCAGAACAGTGGCTTGTGAGTTTTGTTTCCCAGGGAAAAAGCCTGTACAATGGTTCAGGGTCCTGCGGCCTTAAATTGACGGGTGCCTCCTGGAATTCCGCCTCTCGCAGGATGCCTCCCAGACGCAAGTTTGCACCAGTGCCAACTTGGTCTGGTTTGAGAGTGCCAAGTGGGTCCTGAAAACTGATACCAAGAACAGTGGCTTGTGAGTTTTGTTTCCCAGGGAAAAAGCCTGTACATTGGTTCAGGGGCCTGAGGCCTTAAATTGCCGGGTGCCTCCTGGAATTCGGACTCTCGCATGGTGCCTCCCAGAGGCAAAATGACACCATTTCCAACTTGGTCTGGTTTGAGAGTGTCAAGTGGGTCCTGCAAACTGACACCCAGAACAGTGGCTTGTGAGTTTTGTTTCCCAGGGAAAAAGCCTGTACAATGGTTCAGGGTCCTGCGGCCTTAAATTGCCGGGTGACTCCTGGAATTCCGCATCTCGCCAGATGTTTCCCAGACGCTAAGCAACACCAGTGCCTACTTGGTCTGGTTTAAGAGTGCCAAGTGGGTCCTGGAAACTGACACCCAGAACAGTGGCTTCTGAATTTTGTTTTCCAGGGAAAAAGCCTGTAGAATGGTTTTGGGTCCTGCGGCCTTAAATTGCCGGGTGCCTCCTGGAATTCCGCCTCTCGCAGGATGCCTCCCAGACGCAAGGTGGCACCAGTGCCAACTTGGTCTGCTTTGAGAGTGTCAAGTGGGTCCTGAAAACTGACACCCAGAACAGTGGCTTGTGAGTTTTGTTTCCCAGGGAAAAAGCCTGTACAATGGTTCAGGGGCCTGAGGCCTTAAATTGCCAAGTGCTTCCTTGAATTGCGCCTCTCGCAGGATGCCTCCCAGACGCAAGGTCGCACCAGTTCCAACTTGGTCTGGTTTAAGTGTGCCAAGTGGGTCCTGAAAACTGACACCCAGAACAATGGCTTCTGAATTTTTTTTTCCAGGGAAAAAGCCTGTAGAAAGGTTTTGGGACCTGCGGCCTTAATATGCCGGGTGCCTCCTGGAATTCCGCCTCTCGCAGGATGCCTCCCAGACACAAGGTGGCACCAGTGCCAACTTGGTCTGGTTTGAGAGTGCCAGTTGGCACCTGAAAACTGACACCCAGAACAGTGGCTTGTGAGTTTTGTTTCCCAGGGAAAAAGCCTGTACAATGGTTCAGGGGCCTGAGGCCTTAAATTGCTGGGTGCCTCCTGGAATTCGGACTCTCGCAGGGTGCCTCCCAGAGGCAAAATGACACCATTTCCAACTTGGTCTGGTTTGAGAGTGTCAAGTGTGTCCTGAAAACTGACACCCAGAACAGTGGCTTGTGAGTTTTGTTGCCCAGGGAAAAAGCCTGTACAATGGTTCAGGGTCCTGCGGCCTTAAATTGCCGGGTGCCTCCTGGAATTCGGCCTCTCGCAGGATGCCTCCCAGACGCAAGGTGGCACCAGTTCCAACTTGGTAGGGTTTAAGAGTGCCAAGTGGGTCCTGAAAACTGACACCCAGAACAGTGGCTTGTGAGTTTTGTTTCCCAGGGAAAAAGCCTGTAGAATTGTTCAGGGGCCTGAGGCCTTAAATTGCCGGGTGCCTCCTGGAATTCGGCCTCTCGCAGGATGCCTCCCAGACACAAGGTGGCACCAGTGCCAACTTGGTCTGGTTTAAGAGTGCCAAGTGGGTCCTGAAAACTGACACCCAGAACAGTGGCTTGTGAGTTTTGTTTCCCAGGGAAAAAGCCTGTACAATGGTTCAGGGTCCTGCGGCCTTAAATTGATGGGTGCCTCCTGAAATTCGGCCTCTCGCAGAATGCCTCCCAGACGCAAGGTGGCACCAGTGCCAACTTGGTCTGGTTTGAGAGTGTCAAGTGGGTCCTGAAAACTGACACCCAGAACAGTGGCTTCTGAATTTTGTTTTCCAGGGAAAAAGCCTGTAGAATGGTTTTGGGTCCTGCGGCCTTAAATTGCCGGGTGCCTCCTGGAATTCCGCCTCTCGCAGGATGCCTCCCAGACGCAAGGTGGCACCAGTGCCAACTTGGTCTGCTTTGAGAGTGTCAAGTGGGTCCTGAAAACTGACACCCAGAACAGTGGCTTGTGAGTTTTGTTTCCCAGGGAAAAAGCCTGTACAATGGTTCAGGGGCCTGAGGCCTTAAATTGCCAAGTGCTTCCTTGAATTGCGCCTCTCGCAGGATGCCTCCCAGACGCAAGGTCGCACCAGTTCCAACTTGGTCTGGTTTAAGTGTGCCAAGTGGGTCCTGAAAACTGACACCCAGAACAATGGCTTCTGAATTTTTTTTTCCAGGGAAAAAGCCTGTAGAAAGGTTTTGGGACCTGCGGCCTTAATATGCCGGGTGCCTCCTGGAATTCCGCCTCTCGCAGGATGCCTCCCAGACGCAAGGTGGCACCAGTGCCAACTTGGTCTGGTTTGAGAGTGCCAGTTGGCACCTGAAAACTGACACCCAGAACAGTGGCTTGTGAGTTTTGTTTCCCAGGGAAAAAGCCTGTACAATGGTTCAGGGGCCTGAGGCCTTAAATTGCTGGGTGCCTCCTGGAATTCGGACTCTCGCAGGGTGCCTCCCAGACGCAAGGTGGCACCATTTCCAACTTGGACTGGTTTGAGAGTGTCAAGTGGGTCCTGAAAACTGACACCCAGAACAGTGGCTTGTGAGTTTTGTTTCGCAGGGAAAAAGCCTGTACAATGGTTCAGGGTCCTGCGGCCTTAAATTGCCGGGTGGCTCCTGGAATTCCGCAACTCGCCAGGTGTTTCCCAGACGCTAAGCAACACCAGTGCCAACTTGGTCTGATTTAAGAGTGTCAAGTGGGTCCCGGAAACTGACACCCAGAACAGTGGCTTGTGAGTTTTGTTTCCCAGGGAAAAAGCCTGTACAATGGTTCAGGGTCCTGCGGCCTTAAATTGCCGGGTGCCTCCTGGAATTCCGCCTCTCGCAGGATGCCTCCAAGACGCAAAATGGCACCAGTGCCAACTTGGTCTGGTTTGAGAGTGCCAGGTGGCTCCTGCAAACTGACACCCAGAACAGTGGCTTGTGAATTTTGTTTCCCAGGGAAAAAGCCTGTAGAATGGTTTTGGGTTCTGTGGCCTTAAATTGCCGGGTGCCACCTGGAATTGCGCCTCTCGCAGGATGCCTCCCAGACGCAAGGTGGCACCAGTGCCAACTTGGTCTGGTTTGAGAGTGCCAGGTGGCTCCTGCAAACTGACACCCAGAACAATGGCTTCTGAATTTTTTTTTCCAGGGAAAAAGCCTGTAGAAAGGTTTTGGGTCCTGCGGCCTTAAATTGCCGGGTGCCTCCTGGAATTCCGCATCTCGCCAGATGTTTCCCAGACGCTAAGCAACACCAGTGCCAACTTGGTCTGGTTTAAGAGTGCCAAGTGGGTCCTGCAAACTGACACCCAGAACAGTGGCTTGTGAGTTTTGTTTCCCAGGGAAAAAGCCTGTACAATGGTTCAGGTTCCTGCGGCCTTAAATTGCCGGGTGCCTCCTGGAATTCGGCGTCTTGCAAGATGCCTCCCAGACGCAAGGTGGCACCAGTGCCAACTTGGTCTGGTTTGAGAGTGTCAAGTGCGTCCTGCAAACTGACACCCAGAACAGTGGCTTCTGAATTTTGTTTTCCAGGGAAAAAGCCTTTAGAATGGTTCAGGGTCCTGCGGCCTTAAATTGACGGGTGCCTCCTGGAATTCCGCCTCTCGCAGGATGCCTCCCAGACGCAAGGTGGCACCAGTGCCAACTTGGTCTGGTTTGAGAGTGCCAAGTGGGTCCTGAAAACTGACACCCAGAACAGTGGCTTGTGAGTTTTGTTTCCCAGGGAAAAAGCCTGTACAATGGTTCAGGGGCCTGAGGCCTTAAATTGCTGGGTGCCTCCTGGAATTCGGACTCTCGCAGGGTGCCTCCCAGAGGCAAAATGACACCATTTCCAACTTGGTCTGGTTTGAGAGTGTCAAGTGTGTCCTGAAAACTGACACCCAGAACAGTGGCTTGTGAGTTTTGTTGCCCAGGGAAAAAGCCTGTACAATGGTTCAGGGTCCTGCGGCCTTAAATTGCCGGGTGCCTCCTGGAATTTGGCCTCTCGCAGGATGCCTCCCAGACGCAAGGTGGCACCAGTTCCAACTTGGTAGGGTTTAAGAGTGCCAAGTGGGTCCTGAAAACTGACACCCAGAACAGTGGCTTGTGAGTTTTGTTTCCCAGGGAAAAAGCCTGTAGAATTGTTCAGGGGCCTGAGGCCTTAAATTGCCGGGTGCCTCCTGGAATTCGGCCTCTCGCAGGATGCCTCCCAGACACAAGGTGGCACCAGTGCCAACTTGGTCTTGTTTAAGAGTGCCAAGTGGGTCCTGAAAACTGACACCCAGAACAGTGGCTTGTGAGTTTTGTTTCCCAGGGAAAAAGCCTGTACAATGGTTCAGGGTCCTGCGGCCTTTAATTGCCGGGTGCCTCCTGGAATTCCGCATCTCGCAAGATGTTTCCCAGACGCTAAGCAACACCAGTGCCAACTTGGTCTGGTTTAAGAGTGCCAAGTGGGTCCTGCAAACTGACACCCAGAACAGTGGCTTGTGAGTTTTGTTGCCCAGGGAAAAAGCCTGTACAATGGTTCAGGGTCCTGCGGCCTTAAATTGCCGGGTGCCTCCTGGAATTCGGCGTCTTGCAAGATGCCTCCCAGACGCAAGGTGGCACCAGTGCCAACTTGGTCTTGTTTGAGAGTGCCAAGTGGGTCCTGCAAGCTGACACCCAGAACAGTGGCTTCTGAATTTTGTTTTCCAGGGAAAAAGCCTGTAGAATGGTTCAGGGTCCTGCGGCCTTAAATTGCCGGGTGCCTCCTGGAATTCAGCCTCTCGCAGGATGCCTCCCAGACGCAAGGTGGCACCAGTGCCAACTTGGTCTGGTTTGAGAGTGCCAAGTGGGTCCTTAAAACTGACACCCAGAACAGTGGCTTGTGAGTTTTGTTTCCCAGGGAAAAAGCCTGTACAATGGTTCAGGGGCCTGAGGCCTTAAATTGCCGGGTGCCTCCTGGAATTCGGACTCTCGCAGGGTGCCTCCCAGAGGCAAAATGACACCATTTCCAACTTGGTCTGGTTTGAGAGTGTCAAGTGCGTCCTGAAAACTGACACCCAGAACAGTGGCTTGTGAGTTTTGTTGCCCAGGGAAAAAGCCTGTACAATGGTTCAGGGTCCTGCGGCCTTAAATTGCCGGGTGCCACCTGGAATTTGGCCTCTCGCAGGATGCCTCCCAGACGCAAGGTGGCAGCAGTGCCAACTTGGTCTGGTTTGAGAGTGCCAGGTGCCTCCTGCAAACTGACACCCAGAACAATCGCTTCTGAATTTTTTTTTCCAGGGAAAAAGCTAGTAGAAAGGTTTTGGGACCTGCGGCCTTAATATGCCGGGTGCCTCCTGGAATTCCGCCTCTCGCAGGATGCCTCCCAGACGCAAGGTGGCACCAGTGCCAACTTGGTCTGGTTTGAGAGTGCCAGGTGGCTCCTGAAAACTGACACCCAGAACAGTGGCTTGTGAGTTTTGTTTCCCAGGGAAAAAGCCTGTACAATGGTTCAGGGGCCTGAGGCCTTAAATTGCTGGGTGCCTCCTGGAATTCGGACTCTCGCAGGGTGCCTCCCAGACGCAAGGTGGCACCATTTCCAACTTGGACTGGTTTGAGAGTGTCAAGTGGGTCCTGAAAACTGACACCCAGAACAGTGGCTTGTGAGTTTTGTTTCCTAGGGAAAAAGCCTGTACATTGGTTCAGGGTCCTGCGGCCTTAAATTGCCGGGTGGCTCCTGGAATTCCGCAACTCGCCAGGTGTTTCCCAGACGCTAAGCAACACCAGTGCCAACTTGGTCTGATTTAAGAGTGTCAAGTGGGTCCTGGAAACTGACACCCAGAACAGTGGCTTGTGAGTTTTGTTTCCCAGGGAAAAAGCCTGTACAATGGTTCAGGGTCCTGCGGCCTTAAATTGCCGGGTGCCTCCTGGAATTCCGCCTCTCGCAGGATGCCTCCAAGACGCAAAATGGCACCAGTGCCAACTTGGTCTGGTTTGAGAGTGCCAGGTGGCTCCTGCAAACTGACACCCAGAACAGTGGCTTGTGAATTTTGTTTCCCAGGGAAAAAGCCTGTAGAATGGTTTTGGGTTCTGTGGCCTTAAATTGCCGGGTGCCTCCTGGAATTCCGCCTCTCGCAGGATGCCTCCCAGACGCAAGGTGGCACCAGTGCCAACTTGGTCTGGTTTGAGAGTGCCAAGTGGGTCCTGAAAACTGACACCCAGAACAGTGGCTTGTGAGTTTTGTTTCCGTAAATTGCTGGGTGCCTCCTGGAATTCGGCCTCTCGCAGGATGCCTCCCAGACACAAGGTGGCACCAGTGCCAACTTGGTCTTGTTTAAGAGTGCCAAGTGGGTCCTGAAAACTGACGCGCAGAACAGTGGCTTGTGAGTTTTGTTTCCCAGGGAAAAAGCCTATACAGTGGTTCAGGGTCCTGCGGCCTTAAATTGCCGGGTGCCTCCTTGAATTGCGCCTCTCGCAGGATGCCTCCCAGACGCAAGGTGGCACCAGTGCCAACTTGGTCTGCTCTAAGAGTGCCAAGTGGGTCCTGCAAACTGACACCCAGAACAGTGGCTTGTGAGTTTTGTTGCCCAGGGAAAAAGCCTGTAGAATGCCTTTGGGTTCTGCGGCCTTAAATTGCCGGGTGCCACCTGGAATTGCGCCTCTCGCAGGATGCCTCCCAGACGCAAGGTGGCACCAGTGCCAACTTGGTCTGGTTTGAGAGTGCCAGGTGGCTCCTGAAAACTGACACCCAGAACAATGGCTTCTGAATTTTTTTTTCCAGGGAAAAAGCCTGTAGAAAGGTTTTGGGTCCTGCGGCCTTAAATTGCCGGGTGCCTCCTGGAATTCCGCATCTCGCCAGATGTTTCCCAGACGCTAAGCAACACCAGTGCCAACTTGGTCTGGTTTAAGAGTGCCAAGTGGGTCCTGCAAACTGACACCCTGAACAGTGGCTTGTGAGTTTTGTTTCCCAGGGAAAAAGCCTGTACAATGGTTCAGGTTCCTGCGGCCTTAAATTGCCGGGTGCCTCCTGGAATTCGGCATCTTGCAAGATGTCTCCCAGACGCAAGGTGGCACCAGTGCCAACTTGGTCTGGTTTGAGAGTGCCAAGTGGGTCCTGCAAACTGACACCCAGAACAGTGGCTTCTGAATTTTGTTTTCCAGGGAAAAAGCCTGTAGAATGGTTCAGGGTCCTGCGGCCTTAAATTGCCGGGTGCCTCCTGGAATTGCGCCTCTCGCAGGATGCCTCCCAGACGCAAGGTGGCACCAGTGCCAACTTAGTCTGGTTTGAGAGTGCCAGGTGCCTCCTGCAAACTGACACCCAGAACAATGGCTTCTGAATTTTTTTTTCCAGGGAAAAAGCCTGTAGAAAGGTTTTGGGTCCTGCGGCCTTAAATTGCCGGGTGCCTCCTGGAATTCCGCCTCTCGCAGGATGCCTCCCAGACGCAAGGTGGCACCAGTGCCAACTTGGTCTGGTTTAAGAGTGTCAAGTGCGTCCTGAAAACTGACACCCAGAACAGTGGCTTGTGAGTTTTGTTTCCCAGGGAAAAAGCCTGTACAATGGTTCAGGGTCCTGCGGCCTTAAATTGCCGGGTGCCTCCTGGAATTCCGCAACTCGCCAGGTGTTTCCCAGACGCTAAGCAACACCAGTGCCAACTTAGTCTGGTTTAAGAGTGCCAAGTGGGTCCTGGAAACTGACACCCAGAACAGTGGCTTGTGAGTTTTGTTTCCCAGGGAAAAAGCCTGTACAATGGTTCAGGGTCCTGCGGCCTTAAATTGCCGGGTGCCTCCTGGAATTCGGCGTCTTGCAGGATGCCTCCAAGACACAAAATGGCACCAGTGCCAACTTGGTCTGGTTTGAGAGTGCCAGGTGGCTCCTGCAAACTGACACCCAGAACAGTGGCTTGTGAGTTTTGTTTCCCAGGGAAAAAGCCTGTACAATGGTTCAGGGTCCTGCGGCCTTAAATTGCCGGGTGCCTCCTGGAATTCGGCCACTCGCAGGATGCCTCCCAGACGCAAAGTGGCACCAGTTCCAACTTGGTCTGGTTTAAGAGTGCCAAGTGGGTCCTGCAAACTGACACCCAGAACAGTGGCTTGTGAGTTTTGTTTCCCAGGGAAAAAGCCTGTACAATGGTTCAGGGTCCTGCGGCCTTAAATTGACGGGTGCCTCCTGGAATTCCGCCTCTCGCAGGATGCCTCCCAGACGCAAGTTTGCACCAGTGCCAACTTGGTCTGGTTTGAGAGTGCCAAGTGGGTCCTGAAAACTGATACCAAGAACAGTGGCTTGTGAGTTTTGTTTCCCAGGGAAAAAGCCTGTACATTGGTTCAGGGGCCTGAGGCCTTAAATTGCCGGGTGCCTCCTGGAATTCGGACTCTCGCATGGTGCCTCCCAGAGGCAAAATGACACCATTTCCAACTTGGTCTGGTTTGAGAGTGTCAAGTGGGTCCTGCAAACTGACACCCAGAACAGTGGCTTGTGAGTTTTGTTTCCCAGGGAAAAAGCCTGTACAATGGTTCAGGGTCCTGCGGCCTTAAATTGCCGGGTGACTCCTGGAATTCCGCATCTCGCCAGATGTTTCCCAGACGCTAAGCAACACCAGTGCCTACTTGGTCTGGTTTAAGAGTGCCAAGTGGGTCCTGGAAACTGACACCCAGAACAGTGGCTTCTGAATTTTGTTTTCCAGGGAAAAAGCCTGTAGAATGGTTTTGGGTCCTGCGGCCTTAAATTGCCGGGTGCCTCCTGGAATTCCGCCTCTCGCAGGATGCCTCCCAGACGCAAGGTGGCACCAGTGCCAACTTGGTCTGCTTTGAGAGTGTCAAGTGGGTCCTGAAAACTGACACCCAGAACAGTGGCTTGTGAGTTTTGTTTCCCAGGGAAAAAGCCTGTACAATGGTTCAGGGGCCTGAGGCCTTAAATTGCCAAGTGCTTCCTTGAATTGCGCCTCTCGCAGGATGCCTCCCAGACGCAAGGTCGCACCAGTTCCAACTTGGTCTGGTTTAAGTGTGCCAAGTGGGTCCTGAAAACTGACACCCAGAACAATGGCTTCTGAATTTTTTTTTCCAGGGAAAAAGCCTGTAGAAAGGTTTTGGGACCTGCGGCCTTAATATGCCGGGTGCCTCCTGGAATTCCGCCTCTCGCAGGATGCCTCCCAGACACAAGGTGGCACCAGTGCCAACTTGGTCTGGTTTGAGAGTGCCAGTTTGCACCTGAAAACTGACACCCAGAACAGTGGCTTGTGAGTTTTGTTTCCCAGGGAAAAAGCCTGTACAATGGTTCAGGGGCCTGAGGCCTTAAATTGCTGGGTGCCTCCTGGAATTCGGACTCTCGCAGGGTGCCTCCCAGAGGCAAAATGACACCATTTCCAACTTGGTCTGGTTTGAGAGTGTCAAGTGTGTCCTGAAAACTGACACCCAGAACAGTGGCTTGTGAGTTTTGTTGCCCAGGGAAAAAGCCTGTACAATGGTTCAGGGTCCTGCGGCCTTAAATTGCCGGGTGCCTCCTGGAATTCGGCCTCTCGCAGGATGCCTCCCAGACGCAAGGTGGCACCAGTTCCAACTTGGTAGGGTTTAAGAGTGCCAAGTGGGTCCTGAAAACTGACACCCAGAACAGTGGCTTGTGAGTTTTGTTTCCCAGGGAAAAAGCCTGTAGAATTGTTCAGGGGCCTGAGGCCTTAAATTGCCGGGTGCCTCCTGGAATTCGGCCTCTCGCAGGATGCCTCCCAGACACAAGGTGGCACCAGTGCCAACTTGGTCTGGTTTAAGAGTGCCAAGTGGGTCCTGAAAACTGACACCCAGAACAGTGGCTTGTGAGTTTTGTTTCCCAGGGAAAAAGCCTGTACAATGGTTCAGGGTCCTGCGGCCTTAAATTGATGGGTGCCTCCTGAAATTCGGCCTCTCGCAGAATGCCTCCCAGACGCAAGGTGGCACCAGTGCCAACTTGGTCTGGTTTGAGAGTGTCAAGTGGGTCCTGAAAACTGACACCCAGAACAGTGGCTTCTGAATTTTGTTTTCCAGGGAAAAAGCCTGTAGAATGGTTTTGGGTCCTGCGGCCTTAAATTGCCGGGTGCCTCCTGGAATTCCGCCTCTCGCAGGATGCCTCCCAGACGCAAGGTGGCACCAGTGCCAACTTGGTCTGCTTTGAGAGTGTCAAGTGGGTCCTGAAAACTGACACCCAGAACAGTGGCTTGTGAGTTTTGTTTCCCAGGGAAAAAGCCTGTACAATGGTTCAGGGGCCTGAGGCCTTAAATTGCCAAGTGCTTCCTTGAATTGCGCCTCTCGCAGGATGCCTCCCAGACGCAAGGTCGCACCAGTTCCAACTTGGTCTGGTTTAAGTGTGCCAAGTGGGTCCTGAAAACTGACACCCAGAACAATGGCTTCTGAATTTTTTTTTCCAGGGAAAAAGCCTGTAGAAAGGTTTTGGGACCTGCGGCCTTAATATGCCGGGTGCCTCCTGGAATTCCGCCTCTCGCAGGATGCCTCCCAGACGCAAGGTGGCACCAGTGCCAACTTGGTCTGGTTTGAGAGTGCCAGTTGGCACCTGAAAACTGACACCCAGAACAGTGGCTTGTGAGTTTTGTTTCCCAGGGAAAAAGCCTGTACAATGGTTCAGGGGCCTGAGGCCTTAAATTGCTGGGTGCCTCCTGGAATTCGGACTCTCGCAGGGTGCCTCCCAGACGCAAGGTGGCACCATTTCCAACTTGGACTGGTTTGAGAGTGTCAAGTGGGTCCTGAAAACTGACACCCAGAACAGTGGCTTGTGAGTTTTGTTTCGCAGGGAAAAAGCCTGTACAATGGTTCAGGGTCCTGCGGCCTTAAATTGCCGGGTGGCTCCTGGAATTCCGCAACTCGCCAGGTGTTTCCCAGACGCTAAGCAACACCAGTGCCAACTTGGTCTGATTTAAGAGTGTCAAGTGGGTCCCGGAAACTGACACCCAGAACAGTGGCTTGTGAGTTTTGTTTCCCAGGGAAAAAGCCTGTACAATGGTTCAGGGTCCTGCGGCCTTAAATTGCCGGGTGCCTCCTGGAATTCCGCCTCTCGCAGGATGCCTCCAAGACGCAAAATGGCACCAGTGCCAACTTGGTCTGGTTTGAGAGTGCCAGGTGGCTCCTGCAAACTGACACCCAGAACAGTGGCTTGTGAATTTTGTTTCCCAGGGAAAAAGCCTGTAGAATGGTTTTGGGTTCTGTGGCCTTAAATTGCCGGGTGCCACCTGGAATTGCGCCTCTCGCAGGATGCCTCCCAGACGCAAGGTGGCACCAGTGCCAACTTGGTCTGGTTTGAGAGTGCCAGGTGGCTCCTGCAAACTGACACCCAGAACAATGGCTTCTGAATTTTTTTTTCCAGGGAAAAAGCCTGTAGAAAGGTTTTGGGTCCTGCGGCCTTAAATTGCCGGGTGCCTCCTGGAATTCCGCATCTCGCCAGATGTTTCCCAGACGCTAAGCAACACCAGTGCCAACTTGGTCTGGTTTAAGAGTGCCAAGTGGGTCCTGCAAACTGACACCCAGAACAGTGGCTTGTGAGTTTTGTTTCCCAGGGAAAAAGCCTGTACAATGGTTCAGGTTCCTGCGGCCTTAAATTGCCGGGTGCCTCCTGGAATTCGGCGTCTTGCAAGATGCCTCCCAGACGCAAGGTGGCACCAGTGCCAACTTGGTCTGGTTTGAGAGTGTCAAGTGCGTCCTGCAAACTGACACCCAGAACAGTGGCTTCTGAATTTTGTTTTCCAGGGAAAAAGCCTTTAGAATGGTTCAGGGTCCTGCGGCCTTAAATTGACGGGTGCCTCCTGGAATTCCGCCTCTCGCAGGATGCCTCCCAGACGCAAGGTGGCACCAGTGCCAACTTGGTCTGGTTTGAGAGTGCCAAGTGGGTCCTGAAAACTGACACCCAGAACAGTGGCTTGTGAGTTTTGTTTCCCAGGGAAAAAGCCTGTACAATGGTTCAGGGGCCTGAGGCCTTAAATTGCTGGGTGCCTCCTGGAATTCGGACTCTCGCAGGGTGCCTCCCAGAGGCAAAATGACACCATTTCCAACTTGGTCTGGTTTGAGAGTGTCAAGTGTGTCCTGAAAACTGACACCCAGAACAGTGGCTTGTGAGTTTTGTTGCCCAGGGAAAAAGCCTGTACAATGGTTCAGGGTCCTGCGGCCTTAAATTGCCGGGTGCCTCCTGGAATTTGGCCTCTCGCAGGATGCCTCCCAGACGCAAGGTGGCACCAGTTCCAACTTGGTAGGGTTTAAGAGTGCCAAGTGGGTCCTGAAAACTGACACCCAGAACAGTGGCTTGTGAGTTTTGTTTCCCAGGGAAAAAGCCTGTAGAATTGTTCAGGGGCCTGAGGCCTTAAATTGCCGGGTGCCTCCTGGAATTCGGCCTCTCGCAGGATGCCTCCCAGACACAAGGTGGCACCAGTGCCAACTTGGTCTTGTTTAAGAGTGCCAAGTGGGTCCTGAAAACTGACACCCAGAACAGTGGCTTGTGAGTTTTGTTTCCCAGGGAAAAAGCCTGTACAATGGTTCAGGGTCCTGCGGCCTTAAATTGATGGGTGCCTCCTGAAATTCGGCCTCTCGCAGAATGCCTCCCAGACGCAAGGTGGCACCAGTGCCAACTTGGTCTGGTTTGAGAGTGCCAAGTGGGTCCTGAAAACTGACACCCAGAACAGTGGCTTCTGAATTTTGTTTTCCAGGGAAAAAGCCTGTAGAATGGTTTTGGGTCCTGCGGCCTTAAATTGCCGGGTGCCTCCTGGAATTCGGCCTCTCGCAGGATGCCTCCCAGACGCAAGGTGGCACCAGTGCCAACTTGGTCTGCTTTGAGAGTGTCAAGTGGGTCCTGAAAACTGACACCCAGAACAGTGGCTTGTGAGTTTTGTTTCCCAGGGAAAAAGCCTGTACAATGGTTCAGGGGCCTGAGGCCTTAAATTGCCAAGTGCTTCCTTGAATTGCGCCTCTCGCAGGATGCCTCCCAGACGCAAGGTGGCACCAGTTCCAACTTGGTCTGGTTTAAGAGTGCCAAGTGGGTCCTGAAAACTGACACCCAGAACAATGGCTTCGGAATTTTTTTTTCCAGGGAAAAAGCCTGTAGAAAGGTTTTGGGACCTGCGGCCTTAATATGCCGGGTGCCTCCTGGAATTCCGCCTCTCGCAGGATGCCTCCCAGACGCAAGGTGGCACCAGTGCCAACTTGGTCTGCTTTGAGAGTGCCAAGTGGGTCCTGAAAACTGACACCCAGAACAGTGGCTAGTGAGTTTTGTTCCCCAGGGAAAAAGCCTGTACAATGGTTCAGGGGCCTGAGGCCTTAAATTGCTGGGTGCCTCCTGGAATTCGGACTCTCGCAGGGTGCCTCCCAGAGGCAAAATGACACCATTTCCAACTTGGTCTGGTTTGAGAGTGCCAAGTGGGTCCTGAAAACTGACACCCAGAACAGTGGCTTGTGAGTTTTGTTTCCCAGGGAAAAAGCCTGTACAATGGTTCAGGGTCCTGCGGCCTTAAATTGCCGGGTGCCTCCTGGAATTCCGCCTCTCGCAGGATGCATCCAAGACGCAAAATGGCAGCAGTGCCAACTTGGTCTGGTTTGAGAGTGCCAGGTGGCTCCTGCAAACTGACACCCAGAACAGTGGCTTGTGAATTTTGTTTCCCAGGGAAAAAGCCTGTAGAATGGTTTTGGGTTCTGTGGCCTTAAATTGCCGGGTGCCTCCTGGAATTGCGCCTCTCGCAGGATGCCTCCCAGACGCAAGGTGGCACCAGTGCCAACTTGGTCTGCTCTGAGAGTGCCAAGTGGGTCCTGCAAACTGACACCCAGAACAGTGGCTTGTGAGTTTTGTTGCCCAGGGAAAAAGCCTGTAGAATGCCTTTGGGTTCTGCGGCCTTAAATTGCCGGGTGCCACCTGGAATTGCGCCTCTCGCAGGATGCCTCCCAGACGCAAGGTGGCACCAGTGCCAACTTGGTCTGGTTTGAGAGTGCCAGGTGCCTCCTGCAAACTGACACCCAGAACAATGGCTTCTGAATTTTTTTTTCCAGGGAAAAAGCCTGTAGAAAGGTTTTGGGTCCTGCGGCCTTAAATTGCCGGGTGCCTCCTGGAATTCCGCATCTCGCCAGATGTTTCCCAGACGCTAAGCAACACCAGTGCCAACTTGGTCTGGTTTAAGAGTGCCAAGTGGGTCCTGCAAACTGACACCCAGAACAGTGGCTTGTGAGTTTTGTTTCCCAGGGAAAAAGCCTGTACAATGGTTCAGGTTCCCTCGGCCTTAAATTGCCGGGTGCCTCCTGGAATTCGGCGTCTTGCAAGATGCCTCCCAGACGCAAGGTGGCACCAGTGCCAACTTGGTCTGGTTTGAGAGTGCCAAGTGGGTCCTGCAAACTGACACCCAGAACAGTGGCTTCTGAATTTTGTTTTCCAGGGAAAAAGCCTTTAGAATGGTTCAGGGTCCTGCGGCCTTAAATTGACGGGTGCCTCCTGGAATTCCGCCTCTCGCAGGATGCCTCCCAGACGCAAGGTGGCACCAGTGCCAACTTGGTCTGGTTTGAGAGTGCCAAGTGGGTCCTGAAAACTGACACCCAGAACAGTGGCTTGTGAGTTTTGTTTCCCAGGGAAAAAGCCTGTACAATGGTTCAGGGGCCTGACGCCTTAAATTGCTGGGTGCCTCCTGGAATTCGGACTCTCGCAGGGTGCCTCCCAGAGGCAAAATGACACCATTTCCAACTTGGTCTGGTTTGAGAGTGTCAAGTGTGTCCTGAAAACTGACACCCAGAACAGTGGCTTGTGAGTTTTGTTGCCCAGGGAAAAAGCCTGTACAATGGTTCAGGGTCCTGCGGCCTTAAATTGCCGGGTGCCTCCTGGAATTCGGCCTCTCGCAGGATGCCTCCCAGACGCAAGGTGGCACCAGTTCCAACTTGGTAGGGTTTAAGAGTGCCAAGTGGGTCCTGAAAACTGACACCCAGAACAGTGGCTTGTGAGTTTTGTTTCCCAGGGAAAAAGCCTGTAGAATTGTTCTGGGGCCTGAGGCCTTAAATTGCCTAGTGCCTCCTGGAATTCGGCCTCTCGCAGGATGCCTCCCAGACACAAGGTGGCACCAGTGCCAACTTGGTCTTGTTTAAGAGTGCCAAGTGGGTCCTGAAAACTGACACCCAGAACAGTGGCTTGTGAGTTTTGTTTCCCAGGGAAAAAGCCTGTACAATGGTTCAGGGTCCTGCGGCCTTAAATTGATGGGTGCCTCCTGAAATTCGGCCTCTCGCAGAATGCCTCCCAGACGCAAGGTGGCACCAGTGCCAACTTGGTCTGGTTTGAGAGTGCCAAGTGGGTCCTGAAAACTGACACCCAGAACAGTGGCTTCTGAATTTTGTTTTCCAGGGAAAAAGCCTGTAGAATGGTTTTGGGTCCTGCGGCCTTAAATTGCCGGGTGCCTCCTGGAATTCGGCCTCTCGCAGGATGCCTCCCAGACGCAAGGTGGCACCAGTGCCAACTTGGTCTGCTTTGAGAGTGTCAAGTGGGTCCTGAAAACTGACACCCAGAACAGTGGCTTGTGAGTTTTGTTTCCCAGGGTAAAAGCCTGTAAAATGGTTCAGGGGCCTGAGGCCTTAAATTGCCAAGTGCTTCCTTGAATTGCGCCTCTCGCAGGATGCCTCCCAGACGCAAGGTGGCACCAGTTCCAACTTGGTCTGGTTTAAGAGTGCCAAGTGGGTCCTGAAAACTGACACCCAGAACAATGGCTTCTGAATTTTTTTTTCCAGGGAAAAAGCCTGTAGAAAGGTTTTGGGACCTGCGGCCTTAATATGCCGGGTGCCTCCTGGAATTCCGCCTCTCGCAGGATGCCTCCCAGACGCAAGGTGGCACCAGTGCCAACTTGGTCTGCTTTGAGAGTGCCAAGTGGGTCCTGAAAACTGACACCCAGAACAGTGGCTAGTGAGTTTTGTTTCCCAGGGAAAAAGCCTGTACAATGGTTCAGGGGCCTGAGGCCTTAAATTGCTGGGTGCCTCCTGGAATTCGGACTCTCGCAGGGTGCCTCCCAGAGGCAAAATGACACCATTTCCAACTTGGTCTGGTTTGAGAGTGCCAAGTGGGTCCTGAAAACTGACACCCAGAACAGTGGCTTGTGAGTTTTGTTTCCCAGGGAAAAAGCCTGTACAATGGTTCAGGGTCCTGCGGCCTTAAATTGCCGGGTGCCTCCTGGAATTCCGCCTCTCGCAGGATGCATCCAAGACGCAAAATGGCAGCAGTGCCAACTTGGTCTGGTTTGAGAGTGCCAGGTGGGTCCTGCAAACTGACACCCAGAACAGTGGCTTGTGAGTTTTGTTTCCCAGGGAAAAAGCCTGTAGAATGGTTTTGGGTTCTGTGGCCTTAAATTGCCGGGTGCCTCCTGGAATTCGGCCTCTCGCAGGATGCCTCCCAGACGCAAGGTGGCACCAGTGCCAACTTGGTCTGGTTTGAGAGTGCCAAGTGGGTCCTGAAAACTGACACCCAGAACAGTGGCTTGTGAGTTTTGTTTCCCAGGGAAAAAGCCTGTAGAATTGTTCAGGGGCCTGAGGCCTTAAATTGCTGGGTGCCTCCTGGAATTCGGCCTCTCGCAGGATGCCTCCCAGACACAAGGTGGCACCAGTGCCAACTTGGTCTTGTTTAAGAGTGCCAAGTGGGTCCTGAAAACTGACACCCAGAACAGTGGCTTGTGAGTTTTGTTTCCCAGGGAAAAAGCCTATACAGTGGTTCGAGGTTCTGCGGCCTTGAATTGCCGGGTGCCTCCTGGAATTGCGCCTCTCGCAGGATGCCTCCCAGACGCAAGGTGGCACCAGTGCCAACTTGATCTGCATTGAGAGTGCAGAGTGGGTCCTGAAAACTGACACCCAGAACAGTGGCTTGTGAGTTTTGTTGCCCAGGGAAAAAGTCTGTACAATGGTTCAGGGTCCTGCGGCCTTAAATTGCCGGGTGCCACCTGGAATTGCGCCTCTCGCAGGATGCCTCCCAGACGCAAGGTGGCACCAGTGCCAACTTGGTCTGCTTTGAGAGTTCCAGGTGCCTCCTGCAAACTGACACCCAGAACAATGGCTTCTGAATTTTTTTTTCCAGGGAAAAAGCCTGTAGAAAGGTTTTGGGTCCTGCGGCCTTAAATTGCCGGGTGCCTCCTGGAATTCCGCCTCTCTCAGGATGCCTCCCAGACGCAAGGTGGCACCAGTGCCAACTTGGTCTGGTTTGAGAGTGCCAAGTGCGTCCTGAAAACTGACACCCAGAACAGTGGCTTGTGAATTTTGTTTCCCAGGGAAAAAGCCTGTACAATGGTTCAGGTTCCTGCGGCCTTAAATTGCCGGGTGCCTCCTGGAATTCCGCAACTCGCCAGGTGTTTCCCAGACGCTAAGCAACACCAGTGCCAACTTGGTCTGATTTAAGAGTGCCAAGTGGGTCCTGAAAACTGACACCCAGAACAGTGGCTTGTGAGTTTTGTTTCCCAGGGAAAAAGCCTGTATAATGGTTCAGGGTCCTGCGGCCTTAAATTGCCGGGTGCCTCCTGGAATTCCGCCTCTCGCAGGATGCCTCCAAGACGCAAAATGGCACCAGTGCCAACTTGGTCTGGTTTGAGAGTGCCAGGTGGCTCCTGCAAACTGACACCCAGAACAGTGGCTTCTGAATTTTGTTTCCCAGGGAAAAAGCCTGTACAATGGTTCAGGGTCCTGCGGACTTAAATTGCCGGGTGCCTCCTGGAATTGCGCCTCTCGCAGGATGCCTCCCAGACGCAAGGTGGCACCAGTGCCAACTTGGTCTGGTTTGAGAGTGCCAGGTGGCTCCTGCAAACTGACACCCAGAACAGTGGCTTGTGAGTTTTGTTTCCCAGGGAAAAAGCCTGTACAATGGTTCAGGGTCCTGCGGCCTTAAATTGCCGGGTGCCTCCTGGAATTCCGCATCTCGCCAGATGTTTCCCAGACGCTAAGCAACACCAGTGCCAACTTGGTCTGGTTTAAGAGTGCCAAGTGGGTCCTGAAAACTGACACCCAGAACAGTGGCTTGTGAGTTTTGCTTCCCAGGGAAAAAGCCTGTACAATGGTTCAGGTTCCTGCGGCCTTAAATTGCCGGGTGCCTCCTGGAATTCGGCGTCTTGCAAGATGCCTCCCAGACGCAAGGTGGCACCAGTGCCAACTTGGTCTTGTTTGAGAGTGCCAAGTGGGTCCTGCAAACTGACACCCAGAATAGTGGCTTCTGAATTTTGTTTTCCAGGGAAAAAGCCTGTAGAATGGTTCAGGGTCCTGCGGCCTTAAATTGCCGGGTGCCTCCTGGAATTCAGCCTCTCGCAGGATGCCTCCCAGACGCAAGGTGGCACCAGTGCCAACTTGGTCTGGTTTGAGAGTGCCAAGTGGGTCCTGAAAACTGACACCCAGAACAGTGGCTTGTGAGTTTTGTTTCCCAGGGAAAAAGCCTGTACAATGGTTCAGGGGCCTGAGGCCTTAAATTGCCGGGTGCCTCCTGGAATTCGGACGCTCGCAGGGTGCCTCCCAGAGGCAAAATGACACCATTTCCAACTTGGTCTGGTTTGAGAGTGTCAAGTGCGTCCTGAAAACTGACACCCAGAACAGTGGCTTGTGAGTTTTGTTGCCCAGGGAAAAAGCCTGTACAATGGTTCAGGGTCCTGCGGCCTTAAATTGCCGGGTGCCTCCTGGAATTTGGCCTCTCGCAGGATGCCTCCGAGACACAAGGTGGCACCAGTGCCAACTTGGTCTTGTTTAAGAGTGCCAAGTGGGTCCTGAAAACTGACACCCAGAACAGTGGCTTGTGAGTTTTGTTTCCCAGGGAAAAAGCCTGTACAATGGTTCAGGGTCCTGCGGCCTTAAATTGATGGGTGCCTCCTGAAATTCGGCCTCTCGCAGGATGCCTCCCAGACGCAAGGTGGCACCAGTGCCAACTTGGCCTGCTTTGCGAGTGTC
Organism: Fringilla coelebs; assembly: GCF_963513975.1. Classification (NCBI taxonomy): domain Eukaryota; kingdom Metazoa; phylum Chordata; class Aves; order Passeriformes; family Fringillidae; genus Fringilla; species Fringilla coelebs. The sequence goes on along the minus strand of NW_028167261.1, from coordinate 150,849 downwards.
AAGTGGGTCCTGAAAACTGACACCCAGAACAGTGGCTTCTGAATTTTGTTTTCCAGGGAAAAAGCCTGTAGAATGGTTTTGGGTCCTGCGGCCTTAAATTGCCGGGTGCCTCCTGGAATTCGGCCTCTCGCAGGATGCCTCCCAGACGCAAGGTTGCACCGAATCCAACTTGGTCTGGTTTAAGAGTGCAAAGTGGGTCCTGAAAACTGACACCCTGAACAGTGGCTTGTGAGTTTTGTTTCCCAGGGAAAAAGCCTGTAGAATTGTTCAGGGGCCTGAGGCCTTAAATTGCTGGGTGCCTCCTGGAATTCGGCCTCTCGCAGGATGCCTCCCAGACACAAGGTGGCACCAGTGCCAACTTGGTCTGGTTTAAGAGTGCCAAGTGGGTCCTGAAAACTGACGCGCAGAACAGTGGCTTGTGAGTTTTGTTTCCCAGGGAAAAAGCCTATACAGTGGTTCGAGGTCCTGCGGCCTTGAATTGCCGGGTGCCTCCTGGAATTGCGCCTCTCGCAGGATGCCTCCCAGACGCAAGGTGGCACCAGTGCCAACTTGATCTGCATTGAGAGTGCAGAGTGGGTCCTGAAAACTGACACCCAGAACAGTGGCTTGTGAGTTTTGTTGCCCAGGGAAAAATCCTGTACAATGGTTCAGGGGCCTGCGGCCTTAAATTGCCGGGTGCCTCCTGGAATTGCGCCTCTCGCAGGATGCCTCCCAGACGCAAGGTGGCACCAGTGCCAACTTGGTCTGGTTTGAGAGTGCCAGGTGCCTCCTGCAAACTGACACCCAGAACAATGGCTTCTGAATTTTTTTTTCCAGGGAAAAAGCCTGTAGAAAGGTTTTGGGTCCTGCGGCCTTAAATTGCCAGGTGCCTCCTGGAATTCCGCCTCTCGCAGGATGCCTCCCAGACGCAAGGTGGCACCAGTGCCAACTTGGTCTGGTTTGAGAGTGCCAAGTGCGTCCTGAAAACTGACACCCAGAACAGTGGCTTGTGAATTTTGTTTCCCAGGGAAAAAGCCTGTACAATGGTTCAGGGTCCTGCGGCCTTAAATTGCCGGGTGCCTCCTGGAATTCCGCAACTCGCCAAGTGTTTCCCAGACGCTAAGCAACACCAGTGCCAACTTGGTCTGATTTAAGTGTGCCAAGTGGGTCCTGAAAACTGACACCCAGAACAGTGGCTTGTGAGTTTTGTTTCCCAGGGAAAAAGCCTGTACAATGGTTCAGGGTCCTGCGGCCTTAAATTGATGGGTGCCTCCTGAAATTCGGCCTCTCGCAGGATGCCTCCCAGATGCAAGGTGGCACCAGTGCCAACTTGGCCTGCTTTGCGAGTGTCAAGTGGGTCCTGAAAACTGACACCCAGAACAGTGGCTTCTGAATTTTGTTTTCCAGGGAAAAAGCCTGTAGAATGGTTTTGGGTCCTGCGGCCTTAAATTGCCGGGTGCCTCCTGGAATTCGGCCTCTCGCAGGATGCCTCCCAGACGCAAGGTGGCACCAGTTCCAACTTGGTCTGGTTTAAGAGTGCAAAGTGGGTCCTGAAAACTGACACCCTGAACAGTGGCTTGTGAGTTTTGCTTCCCAGGGATAAAGCCTGTACAATGGTTCAGGGTCCTGCGGCCTTAAATTGCCGTGTGCCTCCTGGAATTGCGCCTCTCGCAGGATGCCTCCCAGACGCAAGGTGGCACCAGTGCCAACTTGGTCTGGTTTGAGAGTGCCAAGTGGGTCCTGAAAACTGACACCCAGAACAGTGGCTTGTGAGTTTTGTTTCCCAGGGAAAAAGCCTGTACAATGGTTCAGGGTCCTGCGGCCTTAAATTGCCGGGTGCCACCTGGAATTGCGCCTCTCGCAGGATGCCTCCCAGACGCAAGGTGGCACCAGTGCCAACTTGGTCTGGTTTGAGAGTGCCAGGTGCCTCCTGCAAACTGACACCCAGAACAATGGCTTCTGAATTTTTTTTTCCAGGGAAAAAGCCTGTAGAAAGGTTTTGGGACCTGCGGCCTTTATATGCCGGGTGCCTCCTGGAATTCCGCCTCTCTCAGGATGCCTCCCAGACGCAAGGTGGCACCAGTGCCAACTTGGTCTGCTTTGAGAGTGCCAAGTGGGTCCTGAAAACTGACACCCAGAACAGTGGCTAGTGAGTTTTGTTTCCCAGGGAAAAAGCCTGTACAATGGTTCAGGGTCCTGAGGCCTTGAATTGCCGGGTGCCTCCTGGAATTGCGCCTCTCGCAGGATGCCTCCCAGACGCAAGGTGGCACCAGTGCCAACTTGATCTGCATTGAGAGTGCAGAGTGGGTCCTGAAAACTGACACCCAGAACAGTGGCTTGTGAGTTTTGTTGCCCAGGGAAAAATCCTGTACAATGGTTCAGGGGCCTGCGGCCTTAAATTGCCGGGTGCCTCCTGGAATTGCGCCTCTCGCAGGATGCCTCCCAGACGCAAGGTGGCACCAGTGCCAACTTGGTCTGGTTTGAGAGTGCCAGGTGCCTCCTGCAAACTGACACCCAGAACAATGGCTTCTGAATTTTTTTTTCCAGGGAAAAAGCCTGTAGAAAGGTTTTGGGTCCTGCGGCCTTAAATTGCCAGGTGCCTCCTGGAATTCCGCCTCTCGCAGGATGCCTCCCAGACGCAAGGTGGCACCAGTGCCAACTTGGTCTGGTTTGAGAGTGCCAAGTGCGTCCTGAAAACTGACACCCAGAACAGTGGCTTGTGAATTTTGTTTCCCAGGGAAAAAGCCTGTACAATGGTTCAGGGTCCTGCGGCCTTAAATTGCCGGGTGCCTCCTGGAATTCCGCAACTCGCCAAGTGTTTCCCAGACGCTAAGCAACACCAGTGCCAACTTGGTCTGATTTAAGTGTGCCAAGTGGGTCCTGAAAACTGACACCCAGAACAGTGGCTTGTGAGTTTTGTTTCCCAGGGAAAAAGCCTGTACAATGGTTCAGGGTCCTGCGGCCTTAAATTGATGGGTGCCTCCTGAAATTCGGCCTCTCGCAGGATGCCTCCCAGATGCAAGGTGGCACCAGTGCCAACTTGGCCTGCTTTGCGAGTGTCAAGTGGGTCCTGAAAACTGACACCCAGAACAGTGGCTTCTGAATTTTGTTTTCCAGGGAAAAAGCCTGTAGAATGGTTTTGGGTCCTGCGGCCTTAAATTGCCGGGTGCCTCCTGGAATTCGGCCTCTCGCAGGATGCCTCCCAGACGCAAGGTGGCACCAGTTCCAACTTGGTCTGGTTTAAGAGTGCAAAGTGGGTCCTGAAAACTGACACCCTGAACAGTGGCTTGTGAGTTTTGCTTCCCAGGGATAAAGCCTGTACAATGGTTCAGGGTCCTGCGGCCTTAAATTGCCGTGTGCCTCCTGGAATTGCGCCTCTCGCAGGATGCCTCCCAGACGCAAGGTGGCACCAGTGCCAACTTGGTCTGGTTTGAGAGTGCCAAGTGGGTCCTGAAAACTGACACCCAGAACAGTGGCTTGTGAGTTTTGTTGCCCAGGGAAAAAGCCTGTACAATGGTTCAGGGTCCTGCGGCCTTAAATTGCCGGGTGCCACCTGGAATTGCGCCTCTCGCAGGATGCCTCCCAGACGCAAGGTGGCACCAGTGCCAACTTGGTCTGGTTTGAGAGTGCCAGGTGCCTCCTGCAAACTGACACCCAGAACAATGGCTTCTGAATTTTTTTTTCCAGGGAAAAAGCCTGTAGAAAGGTTTTGGGACCTGCGGCCTTTATATGCCGGGTGCCTCCTGGAATTCCGCCTCTCTCAGGATGCCTCCCAGACGCAAGGTGGCACCAGTGCCAACTTGGTCTGCTTTGAGAGTGCCAAGTGGGTCCTGAAAACTGACACCCAGAACAGTGGCTAGTGAGTTTTGTTTCCCAGGGAAAAAGCCTGTACAATGGTTCAGGGTCCTGAGGCCTTAAATTGCTGGGTGCCTCCTGGAATTCGGACTCTCGCAGGGTGCCTCCCAGACGCAAGGTGGCACCATTTCCAACTTGGTCTGGTTTGAGAGTGTCAAGTGGGTCCTGAAAACTGACACCCAGAACAGTGGCTTGTGAGTTTTGTTTCCCAGGGAAAAAGCCTGTACAATGGTTCAGGGTCCTGCGGCCTTAAATTGCCGGGTGCCTCCTGGAATTCCGCAACTCGCCAGGTGTTTCCCAGACGCTAAGCAACACCAGTGCCAACTTGGTCTGATTTAAGAGTGTCAAGTGGGTTCTGGAAACTGACACCCAGAACAGTGGCTTGTGAGTTTTGTTTCCCAGGGAAAAAGCCTGTACAATGGTTCAGGGTCCTGCGGCCTTAAATTGCCGGGTGCCTCCTGGAATTCCGCCTCTCGCAGGATGCCTCCAAGACGCAAAATGGCACCAGTGCCAACTTGGTCTGGTTTGAGAGTGCCAGGTGGCTCCTGCAAACTGACACCCAGAACAGTGTCTTGTGAATTTTGTTTCCCAGGGAAAAAGCCTGTACAATGGTTTTGGGTTCTGTGGCCTTAAATTTCCGGGTGCCTCCTGGAATTCGGCCTCTCGCAGGATGCCTCCCAGACGCAAGGTGGCACCAGTGCCAACTTGGTCTGGTTTGAGAGTGCCAAGTGGGTCCTGAAAACTGACACCCAGAACAGTGGCTTGTGAGTTTTGTTTCCCAGGGAAAAAGCCTGTAGAATTGTTCAGGGGCCTGAGGCCTTAAATTGCTGGGTGCCTCCTGGAATTCGGCCTCTCGCAGGATGCCTCCCAGACACAAGGTGGCACCAGTGCCAACTTGGTCTTGTTTAAGAGTGCCAAGTGGGTCCTGAAAACTGACACCCAGAACAGTGGCTTGTGAGTTTTGTTTCCCAGGGAAAAAGCCTATACAGTGGTTCGAGGTCCTGCGGCCTTGAATTGCCGGGTGCCTCCTGGAATTGCGCCTCTCGCTGGATGCCTCCCAGACGCAAGGTGGCACCAGTGCATACTTGATCTGCTTTGAGAGTGCAGAGTGGGTCCTGAAAACTGACACCCAGAACAGTGGCTTGTGAGTTTTGTTGCCCAGGGAAAAAGCCTGTACAATGGTTCAGGGTCCTGCGGCCTTAAATTGCTGGGTGCCTCCTGAAATTTGGCCTCTCGCAGAATGCCTCCCAGACGCAAGGTGGCACCAGTGCCAACTTGGTCTGCTTTGAGAGTGTCAAGTGGGTCCTGAAAACTGACACCCAGAACAGTGGCTTGTGAATTTTGTTTTCCAGGGATAAAGCCTGTAGAATGGTTTTGGGTCCTGCGGCCTTAAATTGCCGGGTGCCTCCTGGAATTCGGCCTCTCGCAGGATGCCTCCCAGACGCAAGGTGGCACCAGTGCCAACTTGGTCTGCTTTGAGAGTGTCAAGTGGGTCCTGAAAACTGACACCCAGAACAGTGGCTTGTGAGTTTTGTTTCCCAGGGAAAAAGCCTGTACAATGGTTCAGGGGCCTGAGGCCTTAAATTGCCAAGTGCTTCCTTGAATTGCGCCTCTCGCAGGATGCCTCCCAGACGCAAGGTGGCACCAGTTCCAACTTGGTCTGGTTTAAGAGTGCCAAGTGGGTCCTGAAAACTGACACCCAGAACAATGGCTTCTGAATTTTTTTTTCCAGGGAAAAAGCCTGTAGAAAGGTTTCGGGACCTGCGGCCTTAATATGCCGGGTGCCTCCTGGAATTGCGCCTCTCGCAGGATGCCTCCCAGACGCAAGGTGGCACCAGTGCCAACTTGGTCTGCTTTGAGAGTGCCAAGTGGGTCCTGAAAACTGACACCCAGAACAGTGGCTAGTGAGTTTTGTTCCCCAGGGAAAAAGCCTGTACAATGGTTCAGGGGCCTGAGGCCTTAAATTGCTGGGTGCCTCCTGGAATTCGGACTCTCGCAGGGTGCCTCCCAGAGGCAAAATGACACCATTTCCAACTTGGTCTGGTTTGAGAGTGCCAAGTGGGTCCTGAAAACTGACACCCAGAACAGTGGCTTGTGAGTTTTGTTTCCCAGGGAAAAAGCCTGTACAATGGTTCAGGGGCCTGAGGCCTTAAATTGCCGGGTGCCTCCTGGAATTCCGCCTCTCGCAGGATGCCTCCAAGACGCAAAATGGCACCAGTGCCAACTTGGTCTGGTTTGAGAGTGCCAGGTGGCTCCTGCAAACTGACACCCAGAACAGTGTCTTGTGAATTTTGTTTCCCAGGGAAAAAGCCTGTACAATGGTTTTGGGTTCTGTGGCCTTAAATTTCCGGGTGCCTCCTGGAATTCGGCCTCTCGCAGGATGCCTCCCAGACGCAAGGTGGCACCAGTGCCAACTTGGTCTGGTTTGAGAGTGCCAAGTGGGTCCTGAAAACTGACACCCAGAACAGTGGCTTGTGAGTTTTGTTTCCCAGGGAAAAAGCCTGTAGAATTGTTCAGGGGCCTGAGGCCTTAAATTGCTGGGTGCCTCCTGGAATTCGGCCTCTCGCAGGATGCCTCCCAGACACAAGGTGGCACCAGTGCCAACTTGGTCTTGTTTAAGAGTGCCAAGTGGGTCCTGAAAACTGACACCCAGAACAGTGGCTTGTGAGTTTTGTTTCCCAGGGAAAAAGCCTATACAGTGGTTCGAGGTCCTGCGGCCTTGAATTGCCGGGTGCCTCCTGGAATTGCGCCTCTCGCAGGATGCCTCCCAGACGCAAGGTGGCACCAGTGCATACTTGATCTGCTTTGAGAGTGCAGAGTGGGTCCTGAAAACTGACACCCAGAACAGTGGCTTGTGAGTTTTGTTGCCCAGGGAAAAAGCCTGTACAATGGTTCAGGGTCCTGCGGCCTTAAATTGCTGGGTGCCTCCTGAAATTCGGCCTCTCGCAGAATGCCTCCCAGACGCAAGGTGGCACCAGTGCCAACTTGGTCTGGTTTGAGAGTGTCAAGTGGGTCCTGAAAACTGACACCCAGAACAGTGGCTTCTGAATTTTGTTTTCCAGGGATAAAGCCTGTAGAATGGTTTTGGGTCCTGCGGCCTTAAATTGCCGGGTGCCTCCTGGAATTCGGCCTCTCGCAGGATGCCTCCCAGACGCAAGGTGGCACCAGTGCCAACTTGGTCTGCTTTGAGAGTGTCAAGTGGGTCCTGCAAACTGACACCCAGAACAGTGTCTTGTGAATTTTGTTTCCCAGGGAAAAAGCCTGTACAATGGTTCAGGGGCCTGAGGCCTTAAATTGCCAAGTGCTTCCTTGAATTGCGCCTCTCGCAGGATGCCTCCCAGACGCAAGGTGGCACCAGTTCCAACTTGGTCTGGTTTAAGAGTACCAAGTGGGTCCTGAAAACTGACACCCAGAACAATGGCTTCTGAATTTTTTTTTCCAGGGAAAAAGCCTGTAGAAAGGTTTCGGGACCTGCGGCCTTAATATGCCGGGTGCCTCCTGGAATTGCGCCTCTCGCAGGATGCCTCCCAGACGCAAGGTGGCACCAGTGCCAACTTGGTCTGCTTTGAGAGTGCCAAGTGGGTCCTGAAAACTGACACCCAGAACAGTGGCTAGTGAGTTTTGTTCCCCAGGGAAAAAGCCTGTACAATGGTTCAGGGGCCTGAGGCCTTAAATTGCTGGGTGCCTCCTGGAATTCGGACTCTCGCAGGGTGCCTCCCAGAGGCAAAATGACACCATTTCCAACTTGGTCTGGTTTGAGAGTGCCAGGTGGCTCCTGCAAACTGACACCCAGAACAGTGGCTTGTGAATTTTGTTTCCCAGGGAAAAAGCCTGTAGAATGGTTTTGGGTTCTGTGGCCTTAAATTGCCGGGTGCCTCCTGGAATTGCGCCTCTCGGAGGATGCCTCCCAGACGCAAGGTGGCACCAGTTCCAACTTGGTCTGGTTTAAGAGTGCCAAGTGGGTCCTGAAAACTGACACCCAGAACAGTGGCTTGTGAGTTTTGTTTCCCAGGGAAAAAGCCTGTACAATGGTTCAGGGTCCTGCGGCCTTAAATTGATGGGTGCCTCCTGAAATTCGGCCTCTCGCAGGATGCCTCCCAGAGGCAAAAAGACACCATTTCCAACTTGGTCTGGTTTGAGAGTGTCAAGTGGGTCCTGAAAACTGACACCCAGAACAGTGGCTTGTGAGTTTTGTTTCCCAGGGAAAAAGCCTGTACAATGGTTCAGGGTCCTGCGGCCTTAAATTGCCGGGTGCCACCTGGAATTGCGCCTCTCGCAGGATGCCTCCCAGACGCAAGGTGGCACCAGTGCCAACTTGGTCTGGTTTGAGAGTGCCAGGTGCCTCCTGCAAACTGACACCCAGAACAATGGCTTCTGAATTTTTTTTTCCAGGGAAAAAGCCTTTAGAAAGGTTTTGGGACCTGCGGCCTTTATATGCCGGGTGCCTCCTGGAATTCCGCCTCTCGCAGGATGCCTCCCAGACGCAAGGTGGCACCAGTGCCAACTTGGTCTGCTTTGAGAGTGCCAAGTGGGTCCTGAAAACTGACACCCAGAACAGTGGCTAGTGAGTTTTGTTTCCCAGGGAAAAAGCCTGTACAATGGTTCAGGGTCCTGAGGCCTTAAATTGCTGGGTGCCTCCTGGAATTCGGACTCTCGCAGGGTGCCTCCCAGACGCAAGGTGGCACCATTTCCAACTTGGTCTGGTTTGAGAGTGTCAAGTGGGTCCTGAAAACTGACACCCAGAACAGTGGCTTGTGAGTTTTGTTTCCCAGGGAAAAAGCCTGTACAATGGTTCAGGGTCCTGCGGCCTTAAATTGCCGGGTGCCTCCTGGAATTCCGCAACTCGCCAGGTGTTTCCCAGACGCTAAGCAACACCAGTGCCAACTTGGTCTGATTTAAGAGTGTCAAGTGGGTCCTGGAAACTGACACCCAGAACAGTGGCTTGTGAGTTTTGTTTCCCAGGGAAAAAGCCTGTACAATGGTTCAGGGTCCTGCGGCCTTAAATTGCCGGGTGCCTCCTGGAATTCCGCCTCTCGCAGGATGCCTCCAAGACGCAAAATGGCACCAGTGCCAACTTGGTCTGGTTTGAGAGTGCCAGGTGGCTCCTGCAAACTGACACCCAGAACAGTGTCTTGTGAATTTTGTTTCCCAGGGAAAAAGCCTGTACAATGGTTTTGGGTTCTGTGGCCTTAAATTGCCGGGTGCCTCCTGGAATTCGGCCTCTCGCAGGATGCCTCCCAGACGCAAGGTGGCACCAGTGCCAACTTGGTCTGGTTTGAGAGTGCCAAGTGGGTCCTGAAAACTGACACCCAGAACAGTGGCTTGTGAGTTTTGTTTCCCAGGGAAAAAGCCTGTAGAATTGTTCAGGGGCCTGAGGCCTTAAATTGCTGGGTGCCTCCTGGAATTCGGCCTCTCGCAGGATGCCTCCCAGACACAAGGTGGCACCAGTGCCAACTTGGTCTTGTTTAAGAGTGCCAAGTGGGTCCTGAAAACTGACACCCAGAACAGTGGCTTGTGAGTTTTGTTTCCCAGGGAAAAAGCCTATACAGTGGTTCGAGGTCCTGCGGCCTTGAATTGCCGGGTGCCTCCTGGAATTGCGCCTCTCGCAGGATGCCTCCCAGACGCAAGGTGGCACCAGTGCATACTTGATCTGCTTTGAGAGTGCAGAGTGGGTCCTGAAAACTGACACCCAGAACAGTGGCTTGTGAGTTTTGTTTCCCAGGGAAAAAGCCTGTACAATGGTTCAGGGTCCTGCGGCCTTAAATTGCTGGGTGCCTCCTGAAATTCGGCCTCTCGCAGAATGCCTCCCAGACGCAAGGTGGCACCAGTGCCAACTTGGTCTGGTTTGAGAGTGTCAAGTGGGTCCTGAAAACTGACACCCAGAACAGTGGCTTCTGAATTTTGTTTTCCAGGGATAAAGCCTGTAGAATGGTTTTGGGTCCTGCGGCCTTAAATTGCCGGGTGCCTCCTGGAATTCGGCCTCTCGCCGGATGCCTCCCAGACGCAAGGTGGCACCAGTGCCAACTTGGTCTGCTTTGAGAGTGTCAAGTGGGTCCTGCAAACTGACACCCAGAACAGTGTCTTGTGAATTTTGTTTCCCAGGGAAAAAGCCTGTACAATGGTTCAGGGGCCTGAGGCCTTAAATTGCCAAGTGCTTCCTTGAATTGCGCCTCTCGCAGGATGCCTCCCAGACGCAAGGTGGCACCAGTTCCAACTTGGTCTGGTTTAAGAGTACCAAGTGGGTCCTGAAAACTGACACCCAGAACAATGGCTTCTGAATTTTTTTTTCCAGGGAAAAAGCCTGTAGAAAGGTTTCGGGACCTGCGGCCTTAATATGCCGGGTGCCTCCTGGAATTGCGCCTCTCGCAGGATGCCTCCCAGACGCAAGGTGGCACCAGTGCCAACTTGGTCTGCTTTGAGAGTGCCAAGTGGGTCCTGAAAACTGACACCCAGAACAGTGGCTAGTGAGTTTTGTTCCCCAGGGAAAAAGCCTTTACAATGGTTCAGGGGCCTGAGGCCTTAAATTGCTGGGTGCCTCCTGGAATTCGGACTCTCGCAGGGTGCCTCCCAGAGGCAAAATGACACCATTTCCAACTTGGTCTGGTTTGAGAGTGCCAAGTGGGTCCTGAAAACTGACACCCAGAACAGTGGCTTGTGAGTTTTGTTTCCCAGGGAAAAAGCCTGTACAATGGTTCAGGGGCCTGAGGCCTTAAATTGCCGGGTGCCTCCTGGAATTCCGCCTCTCGCAGGATGCCTCCAAGACGCAAAATGGCACCAGTGCCAACTTGGTCTGGTTTGAGAGTGCCAGGTGGCTCCTGCAAACTGACACCCAGAACAGTGGCTTGTGAATTTTGTTTCCCAGGGAAAAAGCCTGTAGAATGGTTTTGGGTTCTGTGGCCTTAAATTGCCGGGTGCCTCCTGGAATTCCGCCTCTCGCAGGATGTCTCCCAGACGCAAGGTGGCACCAGTGCCAACTTGGTCTGGTTTGAGAGTGCCAAGTGGGTCCTGAAAACTGACACCCAGAACAGTGGCTTGTGAGTTTTGTTTCCCAGGGAAAAAGCCTGTAGAATTGCTCAGGGGCCTGAGGCCTTAAATTGCCGTGTGCCTCCTGGAATTGCGCCTCTCGCAGGATGCCTCCCAGACACAAGGTGGCACCAGTGCCAACTTGGTCTTGTTTAAGAGTGCCAAGTGGGTCCTGAAAACTGACGCGCAGAACAGTGGCTTGTGAGTTTTGTTTCCCAGGGAAAAAGCCTGTACAATGGTTCAGGGTCCTGCCGCCTTAAATTGATGGGTGCCTCCTGAAATTCGGCCTCTCGCAGGATGCCTCCCAGACGCAAGGTGGCACCAGTGCCAACTTGGCCTGCTTTGCGAGTGTCAAGTGGGTCCTGAAAACTGACACCCAGAACAGTGGCTTCTGAATTTTGTTTTCCAGGGAAAAAGCCTGTAGAACGGTTTTGGGTCCTGCGGCCTTAAATTGCCGGGTGCCTCCTGGAATTCGGCCTCTCGCAGGATGCCTCGCAGACGCAAGGTGGCACCAGTTCCAACTTGGTCTGGTTTAAGAGTGCAAAGTGGGTCCTGAAAACTGACACCCTGAACAGTGGCTTGTGAGTTTTGCTTCCCAGGGATAAAGCCTGTACAATGGTTCAGGGGCCTGAGGCCTTAAATTGCCGGGTGCCTCCTGGAATTGCGCCTCTCGCAGGATGCCTCCCAGACGCAAGGTGGCACCAGTGCCAACTTGGTCTGCTTTGAGAGTGTCAAGTGGGTCCTGAAAACTGACACCCAGAACAGTGGCTTGTGAGTTTTGTTTCCCAGGGAAAAAGCCTGTACAATGGTTCAGGGGCCTGAGGCCTTAAATTGCCAAGTGCTTCCTTGAATTGCTCCTCTCGCAGGATGCCTCCCAGACGCAAGGTGGCACCAGTTCCAACTTGGTCTGGTTTAAGAGTGCCAAGTGGGTCCTGAAAACTGACACCCAGAACAGTGGCTTGTGAATTTTGTTTCCCAGGGAAAAAGCCTGTACAATGGTTCAGGGTCCTGCGGCCTTAAATTGATGGGTGCCTCCTGAAATTCGGCCTCTCGCAGGATGCCTCCCAGAGGCAAAAAGACACCATTTCCAACTTGGTCTGGTTTGAGAGTGTCAAGTGGGTCCTGAAAACTGACACCCAGAACAGTGGCTTGTGAGTTTTGTTTCCCAGGGAAAAAGCCTGTACAATGGTTCAGGGTCCTGCGGCCTTAAATTGCCGGGTGCCACCTGGAATTGCGCCTCTCGCAGGATGCCTCCCAGACGCAAGGTGGCACCAGTGCCAACTTGGTCTTGTTTGAGAGTGCCAGGTGCCTCCTGCAAACTGACACCCAGAACAATGGCTTCTGAATTTTTTTTTCCAGGGAAAAAGCCTGTAGAAAGGTTTTGGGACCTGCGGCCTTTATATGCCGGGTGCCTCCTGGAATTCCGCCTCTCGCAGGATGCCTCCCAGACGCAAGGTGGCACCAGTGCCAACTTGGTCTGCTTTGAGAGTGCCAAGTGGGTCCTGAAAACTGACACCCAGAACAGTGGCTAGTGAGTTTTGTTTCCCAGGGAAAAAGCCTGTACAATGGTTCAGGGTCCTGAGGCCTTAAATTGCTGGGTGCCTCCTGGAATTCGGACTCTCGCAGGGTGCCTCCCAGACGCAAGGTGGCACCATTTCCAACTTGGTCTGGTTTGAGAGTGTCAAGTGGGTCCTGAAAACTGACACCCAGAACAGTGGCTTGTGAGTTTTGTTTCCCAGGGAAAAAGCCTGTACAATGGTTCAGGGTCCTGCGGCCTTAAATTGCCGGGTGCCTTCTGGAATTCCGCAACTCGCCAGGTGTTTCCCAGACGCTAAGCAACACCAGTGCCAACTTGGTCTGATTTAAGAGTGTCAAGTGGGTCCTGGAAACTGACACCCAGAACAGTGGCTTGTGAGTTTTGTTTCCCAGGGAAAAAGCCTGTACAATGGTTCAGGGTCCTGCGGCCTTAAATTGCCGGGTGCCTCCTGGAATTCCGCCTCTCGCAGGATGCCTCCAAGACGCAAAATGGCACCAGTGCCAACTTGGTCTGGTTTGAGAGTGCCAGGTGGCTCCTGCAAACTGACACCCAGAACAGTGTCTTGTGAATTTTGTTTCCCAGGGAAAAAGCCTGTAAAATGGTTTTGGGTTCTGTGGCCTTAAATTGCCGGGTGCCTCCTGGAATTCGGCCTCTCGCAGGATGCCTCCCAGACGCAAGGTGGCACCAGTGCCAACTTGGTCTGGTTTGAGAGTGCCAAGTGGGTCCTGAAAACTGACACCCAGAACAGTGGCTTGTGAGTTTTGTTTCCCAGGGAAAAAGCCTGTAGAATTGTTCAGGGGCCTGAGGCCTTAAATTGCTGGGTGCCTCCTGGAATTCGGCCTCTCGCAGGATGCCTCCCAGACACAAGGTGGCACCAGTGCCAACTTGGTCTTGTTTAAGAGTGCCAAGTGGGTCCTGAAAACTGACACCCAGAACAGTGGCTTGTGAGTTTTGTTTCCCAGGGAAAAAGCCTATACAGTGGTTCGAGGTCCTGCGGCCTTGAATTGCCGGGTGCCTCCTGGAATTGCGCCTCTCGCAGGATGCCTCCCAGACGCAAGGTGGCACCAGTGCCAACTTGGTCTGCTTTGAGAGTGCCAGGTGGCTCCTGCAAACTGACACCCAGAACAGTGGCTTGTGAGTTTTGTTGCCCAGGGAAAAAGCCTGTACAATGGTTCAGGGTCCTGCGGCCTTAAATTGCTGGGTGCCTCCTGAAATTCGGCCTCTCGCAGAATGCCTCCCAGACGCAAGGTGGCACCAGTGCCAACTTGGTCTGGTTTGAGAGTGTCAAGTGGGTCCTGAAAACTGACACCCAGAACAGTGGCTTCTGAATTTTGTTTTCCAGGGATAAAGCCTGTAGAATGGTTTTGGGTCCTGCGGCCTTAAATTTCCGGGTGCCTCCTGGAATTCGGCCTCTCGCAGGATGCCTCCCAGACGCAAGGTGGCACCAGTGCCAACTTGGTCTGCTTTGAGAGTGTCAAGTGGGTCCTGAAAACTGACACCCAGAACAGTGGCTTGTGAGTTTTGTTTCCCAGGGAAAAAGCCTGTACAATGGTTCAGGGGCCTGAGGCCTTAAATTGCCGGGTGCCACCTGGAATTGCGCCTCTCGCAGGATGCCTCCCAGACGCAAGGTGGCACCAGTTCCAACTTGGTCTGGTTTAAGAGTGCCAAGTGGGTCCTGAAAACTGACACCCAGAACAATGGCTTCTGAATTTTTTTTTCCAGGGAAAAAGCCTGTAGAAAGGTTTCGGGACCTGCGGCCTTAATATGCCGGGTGCCTCCTGGAATTCCGCCTCTCGCAGGATGCCTCCCAGACGCAAGGTGGCACCAGTGCCAACTTGGTCTGCTTTGAGAGTGCCAAGTGGGTCCTGAAAACTGACACCCAGAACAGTGGCTAGTGAGTTTTGTTTCCCAGGGAAAAAGCCTGTACAATGGTTCAGGGGCCTGAGGCCTTAAATTGCTGGGTGCCTCCTGGAATTCGGACTCTCGCAGGGTGCCTCCCAGAGGCAAAATGACACCATTTCCAACTTGGTCTGGTTTGAGAGTGCCAAGTGGGTCCTGAAAACTGACACCCAGAACAGTGGCTTGTGAGTTTTGTTTCCCAGGGAAAAAGCCTGTACAATGGTTCAGGGGCCTGAGGCCTTAAATTGCCGGGTGCCTCCTGGAATTCCGCCTCTCGCAGGATGCCTCCAAGACGCAAAATGGCACCAGTGCCAACTTGGTCTGGTTTGAGAGTGCCAGGTGGCTCCTGCAAACTGACACCCAGAACAGTGGCTTGTGAATTTTGTTTCCCAGGGAAAAAGCCTGTAGAATGGTTTTGGGTTCTGTGGCCTTAAATTGCCGGGTGCCTCCTGGAATTCCGCCTCTCGCAGGATGTCTCCCAGACGCAAGGTGGCACCAGTGCCAACTTGGTCTGGTTTGAGAGTGCCAAGTGGGTCCTGAAAACTGACACCCAGAACAGTGGCTTGTGAGTTTTGTTTCCCAGGGAAAAAGCCTGTAGAATTGTTCAGGGGCCTGAGGCCCTAAATTGCTGGGTGCCTCTTGGAATTCGGCCTCTCGCAGGATGCCTCCCAGACACAAGGTGGCACCAGTGCCAACTTGTTCTTGTTTAAGAGTGCCAAGTGGGTCCTGAAAACTGACACCCAGAACAGTGGCTTGTGAGTTTTGTTTCCCAGGGAAAAAGCCTATACAGTGGTTCGAGGTCCTGCGGCCTTGAATTGCCGGGTGCCTCCTGGAATTGCGCCTCTCGCAGGATGCCTCCCAGACGCAAGGTGGCACCAGTGCCAACTTGATCTGCATTGAGAGTGCAGAGTGGGTCTTGAAAACTGACACCCAGAACAGTGGCTTGTGAGTTTTGTTGCCCAGGGAAAAAGCCTGTACAATGGTTCAGGGTCCTGCGGCCTTAAATTGCCGGGTGCCACCTGGAATTGCGCCTCTCGCAGGATGCCTCCTAGACGCAAGGTGGCACCAGTGCCAACTTGGTCTGGTTTGAGAGTGCCAGGTGCCTCCTGCAAACTGACACCCAGAACAATGGCTTCTGAATTTTTTTTTCCAGGGAAAAAGCCTGTAGAAAGGTTTTGGGTCCTGCGGCCTTAAATTGCCGGGTGCCTCCTGGAATTCCGCCTCTCGCAGGATGCCTCCCAGACGCAAGGTGGCACCAGTGCCAACTTGGTCTGGTTTGAGAGTGCCAAGTGCGTCCTGAAAACTGACACCCAGAACAGTGGCTTGTGAATTTTGTTTCCCAGGGAAAAAGCCTGTACAATGGTTCAGGGTCCTGCGGCCTTAAATTGCCGGGTGCCTCCTGGAATTCCGCAACTCGCCAGGTGTTTCCCAGACGCTAAGCAACACCAGTGCCAACTTGGTCTGATTTAAGAGTGCCAAGTGGGTCCTGAAAACTGACACCCAGAACAGTGGCTTGTGAGTTTTGTTTCCCAGGGAAAAAGCCTGTATAATGGTTCAGGGTCCTGCGGCCTTAAATTGCCGGGTGCCTCCTGGAATTCCGCCTCTCGCAGGATGCCTCCAAGACGCAAAATGGCACCAGTGCCAACTTGGTCTGGTTTGAGAGTGCCAGGTGGCTCCTGCAAACTGACACCCAGAACAGTGGCTTCTGAATTTTGTTTCCCAGGGAAAAAGCCTGTACAATGGTTCAGGGTCCTGCGGACTTAAATTGCCGGGTGCCTCCTGGAATTGCGCCTCTCGCAGGATGCCTCCCAGACGCAAGGTGGCACCAGTGCCAACTTGGTCTGGTTTGAGAGTGCCAGGTGGCTCCTGCAAACTGACACCCAGAACAGTGGCTTGTGAGTTTTGTTTCCCAGGGAAAAAGCCTGTACAATGGTTCAGGGTCCTGCGGCCTTAAATTGCCGGGTGCCTCCTGGAATTCCGCATCTCGCCAGATGTTTCCCAGACGCTAAGCAACACCAGTGCCAACTTGGTCTGGTTTAAGAGTGCCAAGTGGGTCCTGCAAACTGACACCCAGAACAGTGGCTTGTGAGTTTTGTTTCCCAGGGAAAAAGCCTGTACAATGGTTCAGGTTCCTGCAGCCTTAAATTGCCGGGTGCCTCCTGGAATTCGGCGTCTTGCAAGATGCCTCCCAGACGCAAGGTGGCACCAGTGCCAACTTGGTCTTGTTTGAGAGTGCCAAGTGGGTCCTGCAAACTGACACCCAGAACAGTGGCTTGTGAGTTTTGTTGCCCAGGGAAAAAGCCTGTACAATGGTTCAGGGTCCTGCGGCCTTAAATTGCCGGGTGCCACCTAGAATTGCGCCTCTCGCAGGATGCCTCCCAGACGCAAGGTGGCACCAGTGCCAACTTGGTCTGGTTTGAGAGTGCCCGGTGCCTCCTGCAAACTGACACCCAGAACAATGGCTTCTGAATTTTTTTTTCCAGGGAAAAAGCCTGTAGAATGGTTTTGGGTCCTGCGGCCTTAAATTGCCGGGTGCCTCCTGGAATTCCGCCTCTCGCAGGATGCCTCCCAGACGCAAGGTGGCACCAGTGCCAACATGGTCTGGTTTGAGAGTGCCAAGTGCGTCCTGAATACTGACACCCAGAACAGTGGCTTGTGAATTTTGTTTCCCAGGGAAAAAGCCTGTACAATGGTTCAGGGTCCTGCGGCCTTAAATTGCCGGGTGCCTCCTGGAATTCCGCAACTCGCCAGGTGTTTCCCAGACGCTAAGCAACACCAGTGCCAACTTGGTCTGATTTAAGAGTGCCAAGTGGGTCCTGAAAACTGACACCCAGAACAGTGGCTTGTGAGTTTTGTTTCCCAGGGAAAAAGCCTGTATAATGGTTCAGGGTCCTGCGGCCTTAAATTGCCGGGTGCCTCCTGGAATTCCGCCTCTCGCAGGATGCCTCCAAGACGCAAAATGGCACCAGTGCCAACTTGGTCTGGTTTGAGAGTGCCAGGTGGCTCCTGCAAACTGACACCCAGAACAGTGGCTTCTGAATTTTGTTTCCCAGGGAAAAAGCCTGTACAATGGTTCAGGGTCCTGCGGCCTTAAATTGCCGGGTGCCTCCTGGAATTGCGCCTCTCGCAGGATGCCTCCCAGACGCAAGGTGGCACCAGTGCTAACTTGGTCTGGTTTGAGAGTGCCAGGTGGCTCCTGCAAACTGACACCCAGAACAGTGGCTTGTGAGTTTTGTTTCCCAGGGAAAAAGCCTGTAGAATGGTTCAGGGTCCTGCGGCCTTAAATTGCCGGGTGCCTCCTGGAATTCCGCATCTCGCCGGATGTTTCCCAGACGCTAAGCAACACCAGTGCCAACTTGGTCTGGTTTAAGAGTGCCAACTGGGTCCTGCAAACTGACACCCAGAACAGTGGCTTGTGAGTTTTGTTTCCCAGGGAAAAAGCCTGTACAATGGTTCAGGTTCCTGCGGCCTTAAATTGCCGGGTGCCTCCTGGAATTCGGCGTCTTGCAAGATGCCTCCCAGACGCAAGGTGGCACCAGTGCCAACTTGGTCTTGTTTGAGAGTGCCAAGTGGGTCCTGCAAACTGACACCCAGAACAGTGGCTTCTGAATTTTGTTTTCCAGGGAAAAAGCCTGCAGAATGGTTCAGGGTCCTGCGGCCTTAAATTGCCGGGTGCCTCCTGGAATTCAGCCTCTCGCAGGATGCCTCCCAGACGCAAGGTGGCACCAGTGCCAACTTGGTCTGGTTTGAGAGTGCCAAGTGGGTCCTGAAAACTGACACCCAGAACAGTGGCTTGTGAGTTTTGTTTCCCAGGGAAAAAGCCTGTACAATGGTTCAGGGGCCTGAGGCCTTAAATTGCCGGGTGCCTCCTGGAATTCGGACTCTCGCAGGGTGCCTCCCAGAGGCAAAATGACACCATTTCCAACTTGGTCTGGTTTGAGAGTGTCAAGTGCCTCCTGAAAACTGACACCCAGAACAGTGGCTTGTGAGTTTTGTTGCCCAGGGAAAAAGCCTGTACAATGGTTCAGGGTCCTGCGGCCTTAAATTGCCGGGTGCCTCCTGGAATTCGGCCTCTCGCAGGATGCCTCCCAGACGCAAGGTGGCACCAGTTCCAACTTGGTAGGGTTTAAGAGTGCCAAGTGGGTCCTGAAAACTGACACCCAGAACAGTGGCTTGTGAGTTTTGTTTCCCAGGGAAAAAGCCTGTACAATGGTTCAGGGTCCTGCGGCCTTAAATTGATGGGTGCCTCCTGAAATTCGGCCTCTCGCAGGATGCCTCCCAGACGCAAGGTGGCACCAGTGCCAACTTGGCCTGCTTTGCGAGTGTCAAGTGGGTCCTGAAAACTGACACCCAGAATAGTGGCTTCTGAATTTTGTTTTCCAGGGAAAAAGCCTGTAGAATGGTTTTGGGTCCTGCGGCCTTAAATTGCCGGGTGCCTCCTGGAATTCGGCCTCTCGCAGGATGCCTCCCAGACGCAAGGTGGCACCGAATCCAACTTGGTCTGGTTTAAGAGTGCAAAGTGGGTCCTGAAAACTGACACCCTGAACAGTGGCTTGTGAGTTTTGTTTCCCAGGGATAAAGCCTGTACAATGGTTCAGGGACCTGAGGCCTTAAATTGCCGTGTGCCTCCTGGAATTGCGCCTCTCGCAGGATGCCTCCCAGACACAAGGTGGCACCAGTGCCAACTTGGTCTGGTTTAAGAGTGCCAAGTGGGTCCTGAAAACTGACGCGCAGAACAGTGGCTTGTGAGTTTTGTTTCCCAGGGAAAAAGCCTATACAGTGGTTCGAGGTCCTGCGGCCTTGAATTGCCGGGTGCCTCCTGGAATTGCGCCTCTCGCAGGATGCCTCCCAGACGCAAGGTGGCACCAGTGCCAACTTGATCTGCATTGAGAGTGCAGAGTGGGTCCTGAAAACTGACACCCAGAACAGTGGCTTGTGAGTTTTGTTGCCCAGGGAAAAATCCTGTACAATGGTTCAGGGTCCTGCGGCCTTAAATTGCCGGGTGCCACCTGGAATTGCGCCTCTCGAAGGATGCCTCCCAGACGCAAGGTGGCACCAGTGCCAAGTTGGTCTGGTTTGAGAGTGACAGGTGCCTCCTGCAAACTGACACCCAGAACAATGGCTTCTGAATTTTTTTTTCCTGGGAAAAAGCCTGTAGAAAGGTTTTGGGTCCTGCGGCCTTAAATTGCCGGGTGCCTCCTGGAATTCCGCCTCTCGCAGGATGCCTCCCAGACGCAAGGTGGCACCAGTGCCAACTTGATCTGGTTTGAGAGTTCCAAGTGCATCCTGAAAACTGACACCCAGAACAGTGGCTTGTGAATTTTGTTTCCCAGGGAAAAAGCCTGTACAATGGTTCAGGGTCCTGCGGCCTTAAATTGCCGGGTGCCTCCTGGAATTCCGCAACTCGCCAGGTGTTTCCCAGACGCTAAGCAACACCAGTGCCAACTTGGTCTGATTTAAGAGTGCCAAGTGGGTCCTGGAAACTGACACCCAGAACAGTGGCTTGTGAGTTTTGTTTCCCAGGGAAAAAGCCTGTATAATGGTTCAGGGTCCTGCGGCCTTAAATTGCCGGGTGCCTCCTGGAATTCCGCCTCTCGCAGGATGCCTCCAAGACGCAAAATGGCACCAGTGCCAACTTGGTCTGGTTTGAGAGTGCCAGGTGGCTCCTGCAAACTGACACCCAGAACAGTGGCTTCTGAATTTTGTTTCCCAGGGAAAAAGCCTGTACAATGGTTCAGGGTCCTGCGGACTTAAATTGCCGGGTGCCTCCTGGAATTGCGCCTCTCGCAGGATGCCTCCCAGACGCAAGGTGGCACCAGTGCCAACTTGGTCTGGTTTGAGAGTGCCAGGTGGCTCCTGCAAACTGACACCCAGAACAGTGGCTTGTGAGTTTTGTTTCCCAGGGAAAAAGCCTGTACAATGGTTCAGGGTCCTGCGGCCTTTAATTGCCGGGTGCCTCCTGGAATTCAGCCTCTCGCAGGATGCCTCCCAGACGCAAGGTGGCACCAGTGCCAACTTGGTCTGGTTTGAGAGTGCCAAGTGGGTCCTGAAAACTGACACCCAGAACAGTGGCTTGTGAGTTTTGTTTCCCAGGGAAAAAGCCTGTACAATGGTTCAGGGGCCTGAGGCCTTAAATTGCCGGGTGCCTCCTGGAATTCGGACTCTCGCAGGGTGCCTCCCAGAGGCAAAATGACACCATTTCCAACTTGGTCTGGTTTGAGAGTGTCAAGTGCGTCCTGAAAACTGACACCCAGAACAGTGGCTTGTGAGTTTTGTTGCCCAGGGAAAAAGCCTGTACAATGGTTCAGGGTCCTGCGGCCTTAAATTGCCGGGTGCCTCCTGGAATTCGGCCTCTCGCAGGATGCCTCCCAGACGCAAGGTGGCACCAGTTCCAACTTGGTAGGGTTTAAGAGTGCCAAGTGGGTCCTGAAAACTGACACCCAGAACAGTGGCTTGTGAGTTTTGTTTCCCAGGGAAAAAGCCTGTAGAATTGCTCAGGGGCCTGAGGCCTTAAATTGCCGGGTGCCTCCTGGAATTCGGCCTCTCGCAGGATGCCTCCCAGACACAAGGTGGCACCAGTGCCAACTTGGTCTTGTTTAAGAGTGCCAAGTGGGTCCTGAAAACTGACGCGCAGAACAGTGGCTTGTGAGTTTTGTTTCCCAGGGAAAAAGCCTGTACAATGGTTCAGGGTCCTGCCGCCTTAAATTGATGGGTGCCTCCTGAAATTCGGCCTCTCGCAGGATGCCTCCCAGACGCAAGGTGGCACCAGTGCCAACTTGGCCTGCTTTGCGAGTGTCAAGTGGGTCCTGAAAACTGACACCCAGAACCGTGGCTTCTGAATTTTGTTTTCCAGGGAAAAAGCCTGTAGAATGGTTCAGGGTCCTGCGGCCTTAAATTGCCGGGTGCCTCCTGGAATTCGGCCTCTCGCAGGATGCCTCCCAGACGCAAGGTGGCACCAGTTCCAACTTGGTCTGGTTTAAGAGTGCAAAGTGGGTCCTGAAAACTGACACCCTGAACAGTGGCTTGTGAGTTTTGCTTCCCAGGGATAAAGCCTGTACAATGGTTCAGGGGCCTGAGGCCTTAAATTGACCGGTTGCCTCCTGGAATTGCGCCTCTCGCAGGATGCCTCCCAGACGCAAGGTGGCACCAGTGCCAACTTGGTCTGCTTTGAGAGTGTCAAGTGGGTCCTGAAAACTGACACCCAGAACAGTGGCTTGTGAGTTTTGTTTCCCAGGGAAAAAGCCTGTACAATGGTTCAGGGGCCTGAGGCCTTAAATTGCCAAGTGCTTCCTTGAATTGCTCCTCTCGCAGGATGCCTCCCAGACGCAAGGTGGCACCAGTTCCAACTTGGTCTGGTTTAAGAGTGCCAAGTGGGTCCTGAAAACTGACACCCAGAACAGTGGCTTGTGAATTTTGTTTCCCAGGGAAAAAGCCTGTACAATGGTTCAGGGTCCTGCGGCCTTAAATTGATGGGTGCCTCCTGAAATTCGGCCTCTCGCAGGATGCCTCCCAGAGGCAAAACGACACCATTTCCAACTTGGTCTGGTTTGAGAGTGTCAAGTGGGTCCTGAAAACTGACACCTAGAACAGTGGCTTGTGAGTTTTGTTGCCCAGGGAAAAAGCCTGTACAATGGTTCAGGGTCCTGCGGCCTTAAATTGCCGGGTGCCACCTGGAATTGCGCCTCTCGCAGGATGCCTCCCAGACGCAAGGTGGCACCAGTGCCAACTTGGTCTGGTTTGAGAGTGCCAGGTGCCTCCTGCAAACTGACACCCAGAACAATGGCTTCTGAATTTTTTTTTTCCAGGGAAAAAGCCTGTAGAAAGGTTTTGCGACCTGCGGCCTTTATATGCCGGGTGCCTCCTGGAATTCCGCCTCTCGCAGGATGCCTCCCAGACGCAAGGTGGCACCAGTGCCAACTTGGTCTGCTTTGAGAGTGCCAAGTGGGTCCTGAAAACTGACACCCAGAACAGTGGCTAGTGAGTTTTGTTTCCCAGGGAAAAAGCCTGTACAATGGTTCAGGGTCCTGCGGCCTTAAATTGCCGGGTGCCTCCTGGAATTCCGCCTCTCGCAGGATGCCTCCAAGACGCAAAATGGCACCAGTGCCAACTTGGTCTGGTTTGAGAGTGCCAGGTGGCTCCTGCAAACTGACACCCAGAACAGTGTCTTGTGAATTTTGTTTCCCAGGGAAAAAGCCTGTACAATGGTTTTGGGTTCTGTGGCCTTAAATTGCCGGGTGCCTCCTGGAATTGCGCCTCTCGCAGGATGCCTCCCAGACGCAAGGTGGCACCACTTCCAACTTGGTCTTGTTTGAGAGTGCCAAGTGGGTCCTGCAAACTGACACCCAGAACAGTGGCTTGTGAGTTTTGTTTCCCAGGGAAAAAGCCTGTAGAATTGTTCAGGGGCCTGAGGCCTTAAATTGCCGGGTGCCTGCTGGAATTCGGCCTCTCGCAGGATGCCTCCCAGACACAAGGTGGCACCAGTGCCAACTTGGTCTGGTTTGAGAGTGCCAAGTGGGTCCTGAAAACTGACACCCAGAACAGTGGCTTGTGAGTTTTGTTTCCCAGGGAAAAAGCCTGTACAATGGTTCAGGGGCCTGAGGCCTTAAATTGCTGGGTGCCTCCTGGAATTCGGACTCTCGCAGGGTGCCTCCCAGAGGCAAAATGACACCATTTCCAACTTGATCTGCTTTGAGAGTGCAGAGTGGGTCCTGAAAACTGACACCCAGAACAGTGGCTTGTGAGTTTTGTTTCCCAGGGAAAAAGCTTATACAGTGGTTCAGGGTCCTGCGGACTTAAATTGCCGGGTGCCTCCTGGAATTGCGCCTCTCGCAGGATGCCTCCCAGACGCAAGGTGGCACCAGTGCCAACTTGGTCTGCTTTGAGAGTGCCAAGTGGGTCCTGAAAACTGACACCCAGAACAGTGGCTTGTGAGTTTTGTTTCCCAGGGAAAAAGCCTGTACAATGGTTCAGGGTCCTGCGGCCTTAAATTGCCGGGTGCCTCCTGGAATTCCGCCTCTCGCAGGATGCCTCCAAGACGCAAAATGGCACCAGTGCCAACTTGGTCTGGTTTGAGAGTGCCAGGTGGCTCCTGCAAACTGACACCCAGAACAGTGTCTTGTGAATTTTGTTTCCCAGGGAAAAAGCCTGTACAATGGTTTTGGGTTCTGTGGCCTTAAATTGCCGGGTGCCTCCTGGAATTGCGCCTCTCGCAGGATGCCTCCCAGACGCAAGGTGGCACCAGTTCCAACTTGGTCTTGTTTGAGAGTGCCAAGTGGGTCCTGCAAACTGACACCCAGAACAGTGGCTTGTGAGTTTTGTTTCCCAGGGAAAAAGCCTGTAGAATTGTTCAGGGGCCTGAGGCCTTAAATTGCCGGGTGCCTCCTGGAATTCGGCCTCTCGCAGGATGCCTCCCAGACACAAGGTGGCACCAGTGCCAACTTGGTCTGGTTTGAGAGTGCCAAGTGGGTCCTGAAAACTGACACCCAGAACAGTGGCTTGTGAGTTTTGTTTCCCAGGGAAAAAGCCTGTACAATGGTTCAGGGTCCTGCGGCCTTAAATTGCCGGGTGCCTCCTGGAATTCCGCCTCTCGCAGGATGCCTCCAAGACGCAAAATGGCACCAGTGCCAACTTGGTCTGGTTTGAGATTGCCAGGTGGCTCCTGCAAACTGACACCCAGAACAGTGTCTTGTGAATTTTGTTTCCCAGGGAAAAAGCCTGTACAATGGTTTTGGGTTCTGTGGCCTTAAATTGCCGGGTGCCTCCTGGAATTCCGCCTCTCGCAGGATGCCTCCCAGACGCAAGGTGGCACCAGTTCCAACTTGGTCTTGTTTGAGAGTGCCAAGTGGGTCCTGCAAACTGACACCCAGAACAGTGGCTTGTGAGTTTTGTTTCCCAGGGAAAAAGCCTGTAGAATTGTTCAGGGGCCTGAGGCCTTAAATTGCCGGGTGCCTCCTGGAATTCGGCCTCTCGCAGGATGCCTCCCAGACGCAAGGTGGCACCAGTGCCAACTTGGTCTGGTTTGAGAGTGCCAAGTGGGTCCTGAAAACTGACACCCAGAACAGTGGCTTGTGAGTTTTGTTTCCCAGGGAAAAAGCCTGTACAATGGTTCAGGGGCCTGAGGCCTTAAATTGCTGGGTGCCTCCTGGAATTCGGACTCTCGCAGGGTGCCTCCCAGAGGCAAAATGACACCATTTCCAACTTGATCTGCTTTGAGAGTGCAGAGTGGGTCCTGAAAACTGACACCCAGAACAGTGGCTTGTGAGTTTTGTTTCCCAGGGAAAAAGCTTATACAGTGGTTCAGGGTCCTGCGGACTTAAATTGCTGGGTGCCTCCTGGAATTGCGCCTCTCGCAGGATGCCTCCCAGACGCAAGGTGGCACCAGTGCCAACTTGGTCTGCTTTGAGAGTGTCAAGTGGGTCCTGAAAACTGACACCCAGAACAGTGGCTTGTGAGTTTTGTTTCCCAGGGAAAAAGCCTGTACAATGGTTCAGGATCCTGCGGCCTTAAATTGCCGGGTGCCTCCTGGAATTCCGCATCTCGCCAGGTGTTTCCCAGACGCTAAGCAACACCAGTGCCAACTTGGTCTGGTTTAAGAGTGCCAAGTGGGTCCTGCAAACTGACACGCAGAACAGTGGCTTGTGAGTTTTGTCTCCCAGGGAAAAAGCCTGTACAATGGTTCAGGTTTCTGCGGCCTTAAATTGCCGGGTGCCTCCTGGAATTGCGCATCTCGCAGGATGCCTCCCAGACGCAAGGTGGCACCAGTGCCAACTTGGTCTAGTTTGAAAGTGCCAGGTGCCTCCTGCAAACTGACACCCAGAACAATGGCTTCTGAATTTTTTTTTCCAGGGAAAAAGCTTGTAGAAAGGTTTTGGGTCCTGCGGCCTTAAATTGCCGGGTGCCTCCTGGAATTCGGCCTCTCGCAGGATGCCTCCCAGACGCAAGGTGGCACCAGTGCCAACTTGGTCTGGTTTAAGAGTGCCAAGTGCGTCCTGAAAACTGACACCCAGAACAGTGGCTTGTGAGTTTTGTTTCCCAGGGAAAAAGCCTGTAAAATGGTTCAGGGGCCTGCGGCCTTAAATTGCCGGGTGCCTCCTGGAATTCCGCAACTCGCAAGGTGTTTCCCAGACGCTAAGCAACACCAGTGCCAACTTGGTCTGGTTTAAGAGTGCCAAGTGGGTCCTGCAAACTGACACCCAGAACAGTGGCTTGTGAGTTTTGTTTCCCAGGGAAAAAGCCTGTACAATGGTTCAGGGTCCTGCGGCCTTAAATTGCCGGGTGCCTCCTGGAATTCGGCGTCTTGCAGGATGCCTCCAAGACACAAAATGGCACCAGTGCCAACTTGGTCTGGTTTGAGAGTGCCAGGTGGCTCCTGCAAACTGACACCCAGAACAGTGGCTTGTGAGTTTTGTTTCCCAGGGAAAAAGCCTGTACAATGGTTCAGGGTCCTGCGGACTTAAATTGCCGGGTGCCTCCTGGAATTCGGCCACTCGCAGGATGCCTGCCAGACGCAAAGTGGCACCAGTTCCAACTTGGTCTGGTTTAAGAGTGCCAAGTGGGTCCTGCAAACTGACACCCAGAACAGTGGCTTCTGAATTTTGTTTTCCAGGGAAAAAGCCTGTAGAATGGTTCAGGGTCCTGCGGCCTTAAATTGCCGGGTGCCTCCTGGAATTCCG
Source organism: Fringilla coelebs (assembly GCF_963513975.1). Taxonomy (NCBI): domain Eukaryota; kingdom Metazoa; phylum Chordata; class Aves; order Passeriformes; family Fringillidae; genus Fringilla; species Fringilla coelebs. The sequence goes on along the minus strand of NW_028167261.1, from coordinate 124,884 downwards.
CCTCTCGCAGGATGCCTCCCAGACGCAAGGTGGCACCAGTGCCAACTTGGTCTGGTTTGAGAGTGCCAAGTGGGTCCTGAAAACTGACACCCAGAACAGTGGCTTGTGAGTTTTGTTTCCCAGGGAAAAAGCCTGTACAATGGTTCAGGGGCCTGAGGCCTTAAATTGCCGGGTGCCTCCTGGAATTCGGACTCTCGCAGGGTGCCTCCCAGAGGCAAAATGACACCATTTCCAACTTGGTCTGGTTTGAGAGTGTCAAGTGCGTCCTGAAAACTGACACCCAGAACAGTGGCTTGTGAGTTTTGTTGCCCAGGGAAAAAGCCTGTACAATGGTTCAGGGTCCTGCCGCCTTAAATTGATGGGTGCCTCCTGAAATTCGGCCTCTCGCAAAATGCCTCCCAGACGCAAGGTGGCACCAGTGCCAACTTGGCCTGCTATGCGAGTGTCAAGAGGGTCCTGAAAACTGACACCCAGAACAGTGGCTTCTGAATTTTGTTTTCCAGGGAAAAAGCCTGTAGAACGGTTTTGGGTCCTGAGGCCTTAAATTGCCGGGTGCCTCCTGGAATTCGGCCTCTCGCAGGATGCCTCCCAGACGCAAGGTGGCACCAGTTCCAACTTGGTCTGGTTTAAGAGTGCAAAGTGGGTCCTGAAAACTGACACCCTGAACAGTGGCTTGTGAGTTTTGCTTCCCAGGGATAAAGCCTGTACAATGGTTCAGGGGCCTGAGGCCTTAAATTGCCGTGTGCCTCCTGGAATTGCGCCTCTCGCAGGATGCCTCCCAGACGCAAGGTGGCACCAGTGCCAACTTTGTCTGCTTTGAGAGTGTCAAGTGGGTCCTGAAAACTGACACCCAGAACAGTGGCTTGTGAGTTTTGTTTCCCAGGGAAAAAGCCTGTATAATGGTTCAGGGGCCTGAGGCCTTAAATTGCCAAGTGCTTCCTTGAATTGCTCCTCTCGCAGGATGCCTCCCAGACGCAAGGTGGCACCAGTTCCAACTTGGTCTGGTTTAAGAGTGCCAAGTGTGTCCTGAAAACTGACACCCAGAACAGTGGCTTGTGAATTTTGTTTCCCAGGGAAAAAGCCTGTACAATGGTTCAGGGTCCTGCGGCCTTAAATTGATGGGTGCCTCCTGAAATTCGGCCTCTCGCAGGATGCCTCCCAGAGGCAAGGTGGCACCAGTGCCAACTTGGTCTGGTTTGAGAGTGCCAGGTGCCTCCTGCAAACTGACACCCAGAACAATGGCTTCTGAATTTTTTTTTCCAGGGAAAAAGCCTGTAGAAAGGTTTTGGGACCTGCGGCCTTTATATGCCGGGTGCCTCCTGGAATTCCGCCTCTCGCAGGATGCCTCCCAGACGCAAGGTGGCACCAGTGCCAACTTGGTCTGCTTTGAGAGTGCCAAGTGGGTCCTGAAAACTGACACCCAGAACAGTGGCTTGTGAGTTTTGTTTCCCAGGGAAAAAGCCTGTACAATGGTTCAGGGGCCTGAGGCCTTAAATTGCTGGGTGCCTCCTGGAATTCGGACTCTCGCAGGGTGCCTCCCAGACGCAAGGTGGCACCAGTGCCAACTTGGTCTGCTTTGAGAGTGTCAAGTGGGTCCTGAAAACTGACACCCAGAACTGTGGCTTGTGAGTTTTGTTTCCCAGGGAAAAAGCCTGTACAATGGTTCAGGGTCCTGCGGCCTTAAATTGCCGGGTGCCTCCTGGAATTCCGCAACTCGCCAGGTGTTTCCCAGACGCTAAGCAACACCAGTGCCAACTTGGTCTGATTTAAGACTGTCAAGTGGGTCCTGGAAACTGACACCCAGAACAGTGGCTTGTGAGTTTTGTTTCCCAGGGAAAAAGCCTGTACAATGGTTCAGGGTCCTGCGGCCTTAAATTGCCGGGTGCCTCCTGGAATTCCGCCTCTCGCAGGATGCCTCCAAGACGCAAAATGGCACCAGTGCCAACTTGGTCTGGTTTGAGAGTGCCAGGTGGCTCCTGCAAACTGACACCCAGAACAGTGTCTTGTGAATTTTGTTTCCCAGGGAAAAAGCCTGTACAATGGTTTTGGGTTCTGTGGCCTTAAATTGCCGGGTGCCTCCTGGAATTCCGCCTCTCGCAGGATGCCTCCCAGACGCAAGGTGGCACCAGTGCCAACTTGGTCTGGTTTGAGAGTGCCAAGTGGGTCCTGAAAACTGACACCCAGAACAGTGGCTTGTGAGTTTTGTTTCCCAGGGAAAAAGCCTGTAGAATTGTTCAGGGGCCTGAGGCCTTAAATTGCTGGGTGCCTCCTGGAATTCGGCCTCTCGCAGGATGCCTCCCAGACACAAGGTGGCACCAGTGCCAACTTGGTCTTGTTTAAGAGTGCCAAGTGGGTCCTGAAAACTGACACCCAGCACAGTGGCTTGTGAGTTTTGTTTCCCAGGGAAAAAGCCTATACAGTGGTTCGAGGTCCTGCGGCCTTGAATTGCCGGGTGCCTCCTGGAATTGCGCCTCTCGCAGGATGCCTCCCAGACGCAAGGTGGCACCAGTGCCAACTTGATCTGCTTTGAGAGTGCAGAGTGGGTCCTGAAAACTGACACCCAGAACAGTGGCTTGTGAGTTTTGTTGCCCAGGGAAAAAGCCTGTACAATGGTTCAGGGTCCTGCGCCCTTAAATTGCCGGGTGCCACCTGGAATTCGGCGTCTTGCAAGATGCCTCCCAGACGCAAGGTGGCACCAGTGCCAACTTGGTCTTGTTTGAGAGTGCCAAGTGGGTCCTGAAAACTGACACCCAGAACAGTGGCTTGTGAGTTTTGTTGCCCAGGGAAAAAGCCTGTACAATGGTTCAGGGGCCTGAGGCCTTAAATTGCCAAGTGCTTCCTTGAATTGCTCCTCTCGCAGGATGCCTCCCAGACGCAAGGTGGCACCAGTTCCAACTTGGTCTGGTTTAAGAGTGCCAAGTGGGTCCTGAAAACTGACACCCAGAACAGTGGCTTGTGAATTTTGTTTCCCAGGGAAAAAGCCTGTACAATGGTTCAGGGTCCTGCGGCCTAAAATTGATGGGTGCCTCCTGAAATTCGGCCTCTCGCAGGATGCCTCCCAGAGGCAAAACGACACCATTTCCAACTTGGTCTGGTTTGAGAGTGTCAAGTGGGTCCTGAAAACTGACACCCAGAACAGTGGCTTGTGAGTTTTGTTGCCCAGGGAAAAAGCCTGTACAATGGTTCAGGGTCCTGCGGCCTTAAATTGCCGGGTGCCACCTGGAATTGCGCCTCTCGCAGGATGCCTCCCAGACGCAAGGTGGCACCAGTGCAACTTGGTCTGGTTTGAGAGTGCCAGGTGCCTCCTGCAAACTAACACCCAGAACAATGGCTTCTAAATTTTTTTTTCCAGGGAAAAAGCCTGTAGAAAGGTTTTGGGACCTGCGGCCTTTATATGCCGGGTGCCTCCTGGAATTCCGCCTCTCGCAGGATGCCTCCCAGACGCAAGGTGGCACCAGTGCCAACTTGGTCTGCTTTGAGAGTGCCAAGTGGGTCCTGAAAACTGACACCCAGAACAGTGGCTAGTGAGTTTTGTTTCCCAGGGAAAAAGCCTGTACAATGGTTCAGGGGCCTGAGGCCTTAAATTGCTGGGTGCCTCCTGGAATTCGGACTCTCGCAGGGTGCCTCCCAGACGCAAGGTGGCACCAGTGCCAACTTGGTCTGGTTTGAGAGTGTCAAGTGGGTCCTGAAAACTGACACCCAGAACAGTGGCTTGTGAGTTTTGTTTCCCAGGGAAAAAGCCTGTACAATGGTTCAGGGTCCTGCGGCCTTAAATTGCCGGGTGCCTCCTGGAATTCCGCAACTCGCCAGGTGTTTCCCAGACGCTAAGCAACACCAGTGCCAACTTGGTCTGATTTAAGAGTGTCAAGTGGGTCCTGGAAACTGACACCCAGAACAGTGGCTTGTGAGTTTTGTTTCCCAGAGAAAAAGCCTGTACAATGGTTCAGGGGCCTGAGGCCTTAAATTGCTGGGTGCCTCCTGGAATTCGGACTCTCGCAGGGTGCCTCCCAGAGGCAAAATGGCACCAGTGCAAACTTGGTCTGGTTTGAGAGTGCCAGGTGGCTCCTGCAAACTGACACCCAGAACAGTGGCTTGTGAGTTTTGTCTCCCAGGGAAAAAGCCTGTACAATGGTTCAGGGTCCTGCGGCCTTAAATTGCCGGGTGCCACCTGGAATTGCGCCACTCGCAGGATGCCTCCCAGACGCAAGGTGGCACCAGTGCCAACTTGGTCTGGTTTGAGAGTGCCAGGTGGCTCCTGCAAACTGACACCCAGAACAGTGGCTTGTGAATTTTGTTTCCCAGGGAAAAAGCCTGTACAATGGTTCAGGGTCCTGCGGCCTTAAATTGCTGGGTGCCTACTGGAATTCAGCGTCTTGCAGGATGCCTCCCAGACGCAAAATGGCACCAGTGCCAACTTGGTCTGGTTTGAGAGTGCCAAGTGGCTCCTGCAAACTGACACCCAGAACAGTGGCTTGTGAATTTTGTTTCCCAGGGAAAAAGCCTGTAGAATGGTTTTGGGTTTTGTGGCCTTAAATTGCCGGGTGCCTCCTGGAATTCCGCCTCTCGCAGGATGCCTCCCAGACGCAAGGTGGCACCAGTGCCAACTTGGTCTGGTTTGAGAGTGCCAAGTGGGTCCTGAAAACTGACACCCAGAACAGTGGCTTGTGAGTTTTGTTTCCCAGGGAAAAAGCCTGTAGAATTGTTCAGGGGCCTGAGGCCTTAAATTGCTGGGTGCCTCCTGGAATTCGGCCTCTCGCAGGATGCCTCCCAGACAAAAGGTGGCACCAGTGCCAACTTGGTCTTGTTTAAGAGTGCCAAGTGGGTCCTGAAAACTGACGCGCAGAACAGTGGCTTGTGAGTTTTGTTTCCCAGAGAAAAAGCCTATACAGTGGTTCAGGGTCCTGCGGCCTTGAATTGCCGGGTGCCTCCTGGAATTCCGCCTCTCGCAGGATGCCTCCCAGACGCAAGGTGGCACCAGTGCCAACTTGGTCTGGTTTGAGAGTGCCAAGTGCGTCCTGAAAACTGACACCCAGAACAGTGGCTTGTGAGTTTTGTTTCCCAGGGAAAAAGCCTGTACAATGGTTCAGGGTCCTGCGGCCTTAAATTGCCGGGTGCCTCCTGGAATTCCGCAACTCGCCAGGTGTTTCCCAGACGCTAAGCAACACCAGTGCCAACTTAGTCTGATTTAAGAGTGCCAAGTGGGTCCTGGAAACTGACACCCAGAACAGTGGCTTGTGAGTTTTGTTTCCCAGGGAAAAAGCCTGTACAATGGTTCAGGGTCCTGCGGCCTTAAATTGCCGGGTGCCTCCTGGAATTCCGCCTCTCGCAGGATGCCTCCAAGACGCAAAATGGCACCAGTGCCAACTTGGTCTGGTTTGAGAGTGCCAGGTGGCTCCTGCAAACGGACACCCAGAACAGTGGCTTCTGAATTTTGTTTCTCAGGGAAAAAGCCTGTACAATGGTTCAGGGTCCTGCGCACTAAAATTGCCGGGTGCCTCCTGGAATTCGGCCACTCGCAGGATGCCTCCCAGACGCAAGGTGGCACCAGTTCCAACTTGGTCTGGTTTAAGAGTGCCAAGTGGGTCCTGAAAACTGACACCCAGAACAGTGGCTTGTGAGTTTTGTTTCCCAGGGAAAAAGCCTGTACAATGGTTCAGGGGCCTGAGGCCTTAAATTGCCAGGTGCCTCCTGGAATTCGGCCTCTCGCAGGATGCCTCTCAGACACAAGGTGGCACCAGTTCCAACTTGGTCTGGTTTGAGAGTGCCAAGTGGGTCCTGAAAACTGACACCCAGAACAGTGGCTTGTGAGTTTTGTTTTCCAGGGAAAAAGCCTGTAGAATGGTTCAGGGTCCTGCGGCCTTAAATTGCCGGGTGCCTCCTGGAATTGCGCCTCTCGCTGGATGCCTCCCAGACGCAAGTTGGCACCAGTGCCAACTTGGTCTGGTTTGAGAGTGTCAAGTGGGTCCTGAAAACTGACACCCAGAACAGTGGCTTGTGAGTTTTGTTTCCCAGGGAAAAAGCCTGTACAATGGTTCAGGGTCCTGCGGCCTTAAATTGCCGGGTGCCACCTGAAATTGCGCCTCTCGCAGGATGCCTCCCAGACGCAAGGTGGCACCAGTGCCAGCTTGGTCTGGTTTAAGAGTGCCAAGTGGGTCCTGCAAACTGACACCCAGAACAGTGGCTTCTGAATTTTGTTTTCCAGGGAAAAAGCCTGTAGAATGGTTCAGGGTCCTGCGGCCTTAAATTGCCGGGTGCCTCCTGGAATTCCGCCTCTCGCAGGATGCCTCCCAGACGCAAGGTGGCACCAGTGCCAACTTGGTCTGGTTTGAGAGTGCCAAGTGGGTCCTGAAAACTGACACCCAGAACAGTGGCTTGTGAGTTTTGTTTCCCAGGGAAAAAGCCTGTACAATGGTTCAGGGGCCTGAGGCCTTAAATTGCCGGGTGCCTCCTGGAATTCGGACTCTCGCAGGGTGCCTCCCAGAGGCAAAATGACACCATTTCCAACTTGGTCTGGTTTGAGAGTGTCAAGTGCGTCCTGAAAACTGACACCCAGAACAGTGGCTTGTGAGTTTTGTTTCCCAGGGAAAAAGCCTGTACAATGGTTCAGGGTCCTGCGGCCTTAAATTGCCGGGTGCCTCCTGGAATTCGGCCTCTCGCAGGATGCCTCCCAGACGCAAGGTGGCACCAGTTCCAACTTTGTAGGGTTTAAGAGTGCCAAGTGGGTCCTGAAAACTGACACCCAGAACAGTGGCTTGTGAGTTTTGTTTCCCAGGGAAAAAGCCTGTACAATGCTTCAGGGTCCTGAGGCCTTAAATTGCCGGGTGCCTCCTGGAATTCGGCCTCTCGCAGGATGCCTCCCAGACACAAGGTGGCACCAGTGCCAACTTGGTCTTGTTTAAGAGTGCCAAGTGGGTCCTGAAAACTGACACCCAGAACAGTGGCTTGTGAGTTTTGTTTCCCAGGGAAAAAGCCTGTACAATGGTTCAGGGTCCTGCCGCCTTAAATTGATGGGTGCCTCCTGAAATTCGGCCTCTCGCAGGATGCCTCCCAGACGCAAGGTGGCACCAGTGCCAACTTGGCCTGCTTTGCGAGTGTCAAGTGGGTCCTGAAAACTGACACCCAGAACAGTGGCTTCTGAATTTTGTTTTCCAGGGAAAAAGCCTGTAGAACGGTTTTGGGTCCTGCGGCCTTAAATTGCCGGGTGCCTCCTGGAATTCGGCCTCTCGCAGGATGCCTCCCAGACGCAAGGTGGCACCAGTTCCAACTTGGTCTGGTTTAAGAGTGCAAAGTGGGTCCTGAAAACTGACACCCTGAACAGTGGCTTGTGAGTTTTGCTTCCCAGGGATAAAGCCTGTACAATGGTTCAGGGGCCTGAGGCCTTAAATTGCCGTGTGCCTCCTGGAATTGCGCCTCTCGCAGAATGCCTCCCAGACGCAAGGTGGCACCAGTGCCAACTTGGTCTGCTTTGAGAGTGTCAAGTGGGTCCTGAAAACTGACACCCAGAACAGTGGCTTGTGAGTTTTGTTTCCCAGGGAAAAAGCCTGTACAATGGTTCAGGGTCCTGCGGCCTTAAATTGCCGGGTGCCTCCTGGAATTCCGCATCTCGGCAGGTGTTTCCCAGACGCTAAGCAACACCAGTGCCAACTTGGTCTGGTTTAAGAGTGCCAAGTGGGTCCTGCAAACTGACACGCAGAACAGTGGCTTGTGAGTTTTGTCTCCCAGGGAAAAAGCCTGTACAATGGTTCAGGTTCCCTCGGCCTTAAATTGCCGGGTGCCTCCTGGAATTGCGCATCTCGCAGGATGCCTCCCAGACGCAAGGTGGCACCAGTGCCAACTTGGTCTAGTTTGAAAGTGCCAGGTGCCTCCTGCAAACTGACACCCAGAACAATGGCTTCTGAATTTTTTTTTCCAGGGAAAAAGCTTGTAGAAAGGTTTTGGGTCCTGCGGCCTTAAATTGCCGGGTGCCTCCTGGAATTCCGCCTCTCGCAGGATGCCTCCCAGACGCAAGGTGGCACCAGTGCCAACTTGGTCTGGTTTAAGAGTGCCAAGTGCGTCCTGAAAACTGACACCCAGAACAGTGGCTTGTGAGTTTTGTTTCCCAGGGAAAAAGCCTGTAGAATTGTTCAGGGGCCTGAGGCCTTAAATTGCCGGGTGCCTCCTGGAATTCGGCCTCTCGCAGGATGCCTCCCAGACACAAGGTGGCCCCAGTGCCAACTTGGTCTTGTTTAAGAGTTCCAAGTGGGTCCTGAAAACTGACGCGCAGAACAGTGGCTTGTGAGTTTTGTTTCCCAGAGAAAAAGCCTATACAGTGGTTCAGGGTCCTGCGGCCTTGAATTGCCGGGTGCCTCCTGGAATTCCGCCTCTCGCAGGATGCCTCCCAGACGCAAGGTGGCACCAGTGCCAACTTGGTCTGGTTTGAGAGTGCCAAGTGCGTCCTGAAAACTGACACCCAGAACAGTGGCTTGTGAGTTTTGTTTCCCAGGGAAAAAGCCTGTACAATGGTTCAGGGTCCTGCGGCCTTAAATTGCCGGGTGCCTCCTGGAATTCCGCAACTCGCCAGGTGTTTCCCAGACGCTAAGCAACACCAGTGCCAACTTAGTCTGATTTAAGAGTGCCAAGTGGGTCCTGGAAACTGACACCCAGAACAGTGGCTTGTGAGTTTTGTTTCCCAGGGAAAAAGCCTGTACAATGGTTCAGGGTCCTGCGGCCTTAAATTGCCGGGTGCCTCCTGGAATTCCGCCTCTCGCAGGATGCCTCCAAGACGCAAAATGGCACCAGTGCCAACTTGGTCTGGTTTGAGAGTGCCAGGTGGCTCCTGCAAACGGACACCCAGAACAGTGGCTTCTGAATTTTGTTTCTCAGGGAAAAAGCCTGTACAATGGTTCAGGGTCCTGCGCACTAAAATTGCCGGGTGCCTCCTGGAATTCGGCCACTCGCAGGATGCCTCCCAGACGCAAGGTGGCACCAGTTCCAACTTGGTCTGGTTTAAGAGTGCCAAGTGGGTCCTGAAAACTGACACCCAGAACAGTGGCTTGTGAGTTTTGTTTCCCAGGGAAAAAGCCTGTACAATGGTTCAGGGGCCTGAGGCCTTAAATTGCCAGGTGCCTCCTGGAATTCGGCCTCTCGCAGGATGCCTCTCAGACACAAGGTGGCACCAGTTCCAACTTGGTCTGGTTTGAGAGTGCCAAGTGGGTCCTGAAAACTGACACCCAGAACAGTGGCTTGTGAGTTTTGTTTTCCAGGGAAAAAGCCTGTAGAATGGTTCAGGGTCCTGCGGCCTTAAATTGCCGGGTGCCTCCTGGAATTGCGCCTCTCGCTGGATGCCTCCCAGACGCAAGTTGGCACCAGTGCCAACTTGGTCTGGTTTGAGAGTGTCAAGTGGGTCCTGAAAACTGACACCCAGAACAGTGGCTTGTGAGTTTTGTTTCCCAGGGAAAAAGCCTGTACAATGGTTCAGGGTCCTGCGGCCTTAAATTGCCGGGTGCCACCTGAAATTGCGCCTCTCGCAGGATGCCTCCCAGACGCAAGGTGGCACCAGTGCCAGCTTGGTCTGGTTTAAGAGTGCCAAGTGGGTCCTGCAAACTGACACCCAGAACAGTGGCTTCTGAATTTTGTTTTCCAGGGAAAAAGCCTGTAGAATGGTTCAGGGTCCTGCGGCCTTAAATTGCCGGGTGCCTCCTGGAATTCCGCCTCTCGCAGGATGCCTCCCAGACGCAAGGTGGCACCAGTGCCAACTTGGTCTGGTTTGAGAGTGCCAAGTGGGTCCTGAAAACTGACACCCAGAACAGTGGCTAGTGAGTTTTGTTTCCCAGGGAAAAAGCCTGTACAATGGTTCAGGGGCCTGAGGCCTTAAATTGCCGGGTGCCTCCTGGAATTCGGACTCTCGCAGGGTGCCTCCCAGAGGCAAAATGACACCATTTCCAACTTGGTCTGGTTTGAGAGTGTCAAGTGCGTCCTGAAAACTTACACCCAGAACAGTGGCTTGTGAGTTTTGTTTCCCAGGGAAAAAGCCTGTACAATGGTTCAGGGTCCTGCGGCCTTAAATTGCCGGGTGCCTCCTGGAATTCGGCCTCTCGCAGGATGCCTCCCAGACGCAAGGTGGCACCAGTTCCAACTTTGTAGGGTTTAAGAGTGCCAAGTGGGTCCTGAAAACTGACACCCAGAACAGTGGCTTGTGAGTTTTGTTTCCCAGGGAAAAAGCCTGTACAATGCTTCAGGGTCCTGAGGCCTTAAATTGCCGGGTGCCTCCTGGAATTCGGCCTCTCGCAGGATGCCTCCCAGACACAAGGTGGCACCAGTGCCAACTTGGTCTTGTTTAAGAGTGCCAAGTGGGTCCTGAAAACTGACACCCAGAACAGTGGCTTGTGAGTTTTGTTTCCCAGGGAAAAAGCCTGTACAATGGTTCAGGGTCCTGCCGCCTTAAATTGATGGGTGCCTCCTGAAATTCGGCCTCTCGCAGGATGCCTCCCAGACGCAAGGTGGCACCAGTGCCAACTTGGCCTGCTTTGCGAGTGTCAAGTGGGTCCTGAAAACTGACACCCAGAACAGTGGCTTCTGAATTTTGTTTTCCAGGGAAAAAGCCTGTAGAACGGTTTTGGGTCCTGCGGCCTTAAATTGCCGGGTGCCTCCTGGAATTCGGCCTCTCGCAGGATGCCTCCCAGACGCAAGGTGGCACCAGTTCCAACTTGGTCTGGTTTAAGAGTGCAAAGTGGGTCCTGAAAACTGACACCCTGAACAGTGGCTTGTGAGTTTTGCTTCCCAGGGATAAAGCCTGTACAATGGTTCAGGGGCCTGAGGCCTTAAATTGCCGTGTGCCTCCTGGAATTGCGCCTCTCGCAGAATGCCTCCCAGACGCAAGGTGGCACCAGTGCCAACTTGGTCTGCTTTGAGAGTGTCAAGTGGGTCCTGAAAACTGACACCCAGAAAAGTGGCTTGTGAGTTTTGTTTCCCAGGGAAAAAGCCTGTACAATGGTTCAGGTTCCCTCGGCCTTAAATTGCCGGGTGCCTCCTGGAATTGCGCATCTCGCAGGATGCCTCCCAGACGCAAGGTGGCACCAGTGCCAACTTGGTCTAGTTTGAAAGTGCCAGGTGCCTCCTGCAAACTGACACCCAGAACAATGGCTTCTGAATTTTTTTTTCCAGGGAAAAAGCTTGTAGAAAGGTTTTGGGTCCTGCGGCCTTAAATTGCCGGGTGCCTCCTGGAATTCCGCCTCTCGCAGGATGCCTCCCAGACGCAAGGTGGCACCAGTGCCAACTTGGTCTGGTTTAAGAGTGCCAAGTGCGTCCTGAAAACTGACACCCAGAACAGTGGCTTGTGAGTTTTGTTTCCCAGGGAAAAAGCCTGTAAAATGGTTCAGGGTCCTGCGGCCTTAAATTGCCGGGTGCCTCCTGGAATTCCGCATCTTGCCAGATGTTTCCCAGACGCTAAGCAACACCAGTGCCTACTTGGTCTGGTTTAAGAGTGCCAAGTGGGTCCTGGAAACTGACACCCAGAACAGTGGCTTGTGAGTTTTGTTTCCCAGGGAAAAAGCCTGTAGAATGGTTCAGGGTCCTGCGGCCTTAAATTGCCGGGTGCCTCCTGGAATTCCGCCTCTCGCAGGATGCCTCCCAGACGCAAGGTGGCACCAGTGCCAACTTGGTCTGGTTTGAGAGTGCCAAGTGGGTCCTGAAAACTGACACCCAGAACAGTGGCTTGTGAGTTTTGTTTCCCAGGGAAAAAGCCTGTAAAATGGTTCAGGGGCCTGAGGCCTTAAATTGCCGGGTGCCTCCTGGAATTCGGACTCTCGCAGGGTGCCTCCCAGAGGCAAAATGACACCATTTCCAACTTGGTCTGGTTTGAGAGTGTCAAGTGCGTCCTGAAAACTGACACCCAGAACAGTGGCTTGTGAGTTTTGTTTCCCAGGGAAAAAGCCTGTACAATGGTTCAGGGTCCTGCGGCCTTAAATTGCCGGGTGCCTCCTGGAATTCGGCCTCTCGCAGGATGCCTCCCAGACGCAAGGTGGCACCAGTTCCAACTTTGTAGGGTTTAAGAGTGCCAAGTGGGTCCTGAAAACTGACACCCAGAACAGTGGCTTGTGAGTTTTGTTTCCCAGGGAAAAAGCCTGTACAATGCTTCAGGGTCCTGAGGCCTTAAATTGCCGGGTGCCTCCTGGAATTCGGCCTCTCGCAGGATGCCTCCCAGACACAAGGTGGCACCAGTGCCAACTTGGTCTTGTTTAAGAGTGCCAAGTGGGTCCTGAAAACTGACACCCAGAACAGTGGCTTGTGAGTTTTGTTTCCCAGGGAAAAAGCCTGTACAATGGTTCAGGGTCCTGCCGCCTTAAATTGATGGGTGCCTCCTGAAATTCGGCCTCTCGCAGGATGCCTCCCAGACGCAAGGTGGCACCAGTGCCAACTTGGCCTGCTTTGCGAGTGTCAAGTGGGTCCTGAAAACTGACACCCAGAACAGTGGCTTCTGAATTTTGTTTTCCAGGGAAAAAGCCTGTAGAACGGTTTTGGGTCCTGCGGCCTTAAATTGCTGGGTGCCTCCTGGAATTCGGCCTCTCGCAGGATGCCTCCCAGACGCAAGGTGGCACCAGTTCCAACTTGGTCTGGTTTAAGAGTGCAAAGTGGGTCCTGAAAACTGACACCCTGAACAGTGGCTTGTGAGTTTTGCTTCCCAGGGATAAAGCCTGTACAATGGTTCAGGGGCCTGAGGCCTTAAATTGCCGTGTGCCTCCTGGAATTGCGCCTCTCGCAGAATGCCTCCCAGACGCAAGGTGGCACCAGTGCCAACTTGGTCTGCTTTGAGAGTGTCAAGTGGGTCCTGAAAACTGACACCCAGAACAGTGGCTTGTGAGTTTTGTTTCCCAGGGAAAAAGCCTGTACAATGGTTCAGGGTCCTGCGGCCTTAAATTGCCGGGTGCCTCCTGGAATTCCGCATCTCGGCAGGTGTTTCCCAGACGCTAAGCAACACCAGTGCCAACTTGGTCTGGTTTAAGAGTGCCAAGTGGGTCCTGCAAACTGACACGCAGAACAGTGGCTTGTGAGTTTTGTCTCCCAGGGAAAAAGCCTGTACAATGGTTCAGGTTCCCTCGGCCTTAAATTGCCGGGTGCCTCCTGGAATTGCGCATCTCGCAGGATGCCTCCCAGACGCAAGGTGGCACCAGTGCCAACTTGGTCTAGTTTGAAAGTGCCAGGTGCCTCCTGCAAACTGACACCCAGAACAATGGCTTCTGAATTTTTTTTTCCAGGGAAAAAGCTTGTAGAAAGGTTTTGGGTCCTGCGGCCTTAAATTGCCGGGTGCCTCCTGGAATTCCGCCTCTCGCAGGATGCCTCCCAGACGCAAGGTGGCACCAGTGCCAACTTGGTCTGGTTTAAGAGTGCCAAGTGCGTCCTGAAAACTGACACCCAGAACAGTGGCTTGTGAGTTTTGTTTCCCAGGGAAAAAGCCTGTAAAATGGTTCAGGGGCCTGCGGCCTTAAATTGCCGGGTGCCTCCTGGAATTCCGCATCTTGCCAGATGTTTCCCAGACGCTAAGCAACACCAGTGCCTACTTGGTCTGGTTTAAGAGTGCCAAGTGGGTCCTGGAAACTGACACCCAGAACAGTGGCTTGTGAGTTTTGTTTCCCAGGGAAAAAGCCTGTACAATGCTTCAGGGTCCTGCGGCCTTAAATTGATGGGTGCCTCCTGAAATTCGGCCTCTCGCAGGATGCCTCCCAGACGCAAGGTGGCACCAGTGCCAACTTGGTCTGGTTTAAGAGTGCCAAGTGGGTCCTGAAAACTGACACCCAGAACAGTGGCTTGTGAGTTTTGTTGCCCAGGGAAAAAGCCTGTACAATGGTTCAGGGGCCTGAGGCCTTAAATTGCCCGGTTGCCTCCTGGAATTGCGCCTCTCGCAGGATGCCTCCCAGACGCAAGGTGGCACCAGTTCCAACTTGGTCTGGTTTAAGCGTGCCAAGTGGGTCCTGAAAACTGACACCCAGAACAGTGGCTTGTGAGTTTTGTTTCCCAGAGAAAAAGCCTGTACAATGGTTCAGGGGCCTGAGGCCTTAAATTGCTGGGTGCCTCCTGGAATTCGGACTCTCGCAGGGTGCCTCCCAGTGGCAAAATGGCACCAGTGCAAACTTGGTCTGGTTTGAGAGTGCCAGGTGGCTCCTGCAAACTGACACCCAGAACAGTGGCTTGTGAGTTTTGTTGCCCAGGGAAAAAGCCTGTACAATGGTTCAGGATTCTGCGGCCTTAAATTGCCGGGTGCCACCTGGAATTGCGCCTCTCGCAGGATGCCTCCCAGACGCAAGGTGGCACCAGTGCCAACTTGGTCTGGTTTGAGAGTGCCAGGTGGCTCCTGCAAACTGACACCCAGAACAGTGGCTTGTGAATTTTGTTTCCCAGGGAAAAAGCCTGTACAATGCTTCAGGGTTCTGTGGCCTTAAATTGCCGGGTGCCTCCTGGAATTCAGCCTCTCGCAGGATGCCTCCCAGACGCAAGGTGGCACCAGTGCCAACTTGGTCTGGTTTGAGAGTGCCAAGTGGGTCCTGAAAACTGACACCCAGAACAGTGGCTTGTGAGTTTTGTTTCCCAGGGAAAAAGCCTGTAGAATTGTTCAGGGTCCTGAGGCCTTAAATTGACGGGTGCCTCCTGGAATTCGGCCTCTCGCAGGATGCCTCCCAGACGCAAGGTGGCACCAGTGCCAACTTGGTCTGGTTTGAGAGTGCCAAGTGCGTCCTGAAAACTGACGCGCAGAACAGTGGCTTGTGAGTTTTGTTTCCCAGGGAAAAAGCCTGTACAATGGTTCAGGGTCCTGCGGCCTTAAATTGCCGGGTGCCTCCTGGAATTCCGCAACTCGCCAGGTGTTTCCCAGACGCTAAGCAACACCAGTGCCAACTTAGTCTGATTTAAGAGTGCCAAGTGGGTCCTGCAAACTGACACCCAGAACAGTGGCTTGTGAGTTTTGTTTCCCAGGGAAAAAGCCTGTACAATGGTTCAGGGTCCTGCGGCCTTAAATTGCCTGGTGCCTCCTGGAATTCCGCCTCTCGCAGGATGCCTCCAAGACGCAAAATGGCACCAGTTCCAACTTGGTCTGGTTTAAGAGTGCCAAGTGGGTCCTGAAAACTGACACCCAGAACAGTGGCTTGTGAGTTTTGTTTCCCAGGGAAAAAGCCTGTACAATGGTTCAGGGGCCTGAGGCCTTAAATTGCCAGGTGCCTCCTGGAATTCGGCCTCTCGCAGGTTGCCTCTCAGACACAAGGTGGCACCAGTTCCAACTTGGTCTGGTTTGAGAGTGCCAAGTGGGTCCTGAAAACTGACACCCAGAACAGTGGCTTGTGAGTTTTGTTTTCCAGGGAAAAAGCCTGTAGAATGGTTCAGGGTCCTGCGGCCTTAAATTGCCGGGTGCCTCCTGGAATTGCGCCTCTCGCTGGATGCCTCCCAGACGCAAGTTGGCACCAGTGCCAACTTGGTCTTCTTTGCGAGTGTCAAGTGGGTCCTGAAAACTGACACCCAGAACAGTGGCTTGTGAGTTTTGTTTCCCAGGGAAAAAGCCTGTACAATGGTTCAGGGTCCTGCGGCCTTAAATTGCCGGGTGCCACCTGAAATTGCGCCTCTCGCAGGATGCCTCCCAGACGCAAGGTGGCACCAGTGCCAGCTTGGTCTGGTTTAAGAGTGCCAAGTGGGTCCTGCAAACTGACACCCAGAACAGTGGCTTCTGAATTTTGTTTTCCAGGGAAAAAGCCTGTAGAATGGTTCAGGGTCCTGCGGCCTTAAATTGCCGGGTGCCTCCTGGAATTCGGCCTCTCGCAGGATGCCTCCCAGACGCAAGGTGGCACCAGTGCCAACTTGGTCTGGTTTGAGAGTGCCAAGTGGGTCCTGAAAACTGACACCCAGAACAGTGGCTTGTGAGTTTTGTTTCCCAGGGAAAAAGCCTGTACAATGGTTCAGGGGCCTGAGGCCTTAAATTGCCGGGTGCCTCCTGGAATTCGGACTCTCGCAGGGTGCCTCCCAGAGGCAAAATGACACCATTTCCAACTTGGTCTGGTTTGAGAGTGTCAAGTGCGTCCTGAAAACTGACACCCAGAACAGTGGCTTGTGAGTTTTGTTTCCCAGGGAAAAAGCCTGTACAATGGTTCAGGGTCCTGCGGCCTTAAATTGCCGTGTGCCTCCTGGAATTCGGCCTCTCGCAGGATGCCTCCCAGACGCAAGGTGGCACCAGTTCCAACTTTGTAGGGTTTAAGAGTGCCAAGTGGGTCCTGAAAACTGACACCCAGAACAGTGGCTTGTGAGTTTTGTTTCCCAGGGAAAAAGCCTGTACAATGCTTCAGGGTCCTGAGGCCTTAAATTGCCGGGTGCCTCCTGGAATTCGGCCTCTCGCAGGATGCCTCCCAGACGCAAGGTGGCACCAGTGCCAACTTGGTCTGCTTTGAGAGTGTCAAGTGGGTCCTGAAAACTGACACCCAGAACAGTGGCTTGTGAGTTTTGTTTCCCAGGGAAAAAGCCTGTACAATGGTTCAGGGGCCTGAGGCCTTAAATTGCCAAGTGCTTCCTTGAATTGCTCCTCTCGCAGGATGCCTCCCAGACGCAAGGTGGCACCAGTTCCAACTTGGTCTGGTTTAAGAGTGCCAAGTGGGTCCTGAAAACTGACACCCAGAACAGTGGCTTGTGAATTTTGTTTCCCAGGGAAAAAGCCTGTACAATGGTTCAGGGTCCTGCGGCCTTAAATTGATGGGTGCCTCCTGAAATTCTGCCTCTCGCAGGATGCCTCCCAGAGGCAAAACGACACCATTTCCAACTTGGTCTGGTTTGAGAGTGTCAAGTGGGTCCTGAAAACTGACACCCAGAACAGTGGCTTGTGAGTTTTGTTGCCCAGGGAAAAAGCCTGTACAATGGTTCAGGGTCCTGCGGCCTTAAATTGCCGGGTGCCACCTGGAATTGCGCCTCTCGCAGGATGCCTCCCAGACGCAAGGTGGCACCAGTGCAACTTGGTCTGGTTTGAGAGTGCCAGGTGCCTCCTGCAAACTAACACCCAGAACAATGGCTTCTGAATTTTTTTTTCCAGGGAAAAAGCCTGTAGAAAGGTTTTGGGACCTGCGGCCTTTATATGCCGGTTGCCTCCTGGAATTCCGCCTCTCGCAGGATGCCTCCCAGACGCAAGGTGGCACCAGTGCCAACTTGGTCTGGTTTGAGAGTGCCAAGTGGGTCCTGAAAACTGACACCCAGAACAGTGGCTAGTGAGTTTTGTTTCCCAGGGAAAAAGCCTGTACAATGGTTCAGGGGCCTGAGGCCTTAAATTGCTGGGTGCCTCCTGGAATTCGGACTCTCGCAGGGTGCCTCCCAGACGCAAGGTGGCACCAGTGCCAACTTGGTCTGGTTTGAGAGTGTCAAGTGGGTCCTGAAAACTGACACCCAGAACAGTGGCTTGTGAGTTTTGTTTCCCAGGGAAAAAGCCTGTACAATGGTTCAGGGTCCTGCGGCCTTAAATTGCCGGGTGCCTCCTGGAATTCCGCAACTCGCCAGGTGTTTCCCAGACGCTAAGCAACACCAGTGCCAACTTGGTCTGATTTAAGAGTGTCAAGTGGGTCCTGGAAACTGACACCCAGAACAGTGGCTTGTGAGTTTTGTTTCCCAGGGAAAAAGCCTGTACAATGGTTCAGGGTCCTGCGGCCTTAAATTGCCGGGTGCCTCCTGGAATTCCGCCTCTCGCAGGATGCCTCCAAGACGCAAAATGGCACCAGTGCCAACTTGGTCTGGTTTGAGAGTGCCAGGTGGCTCCTGCAAACTGACACCCAGAACAGTGTCTTGTGAATTTTGTTTCCCAGGGAAAAAGCCTGTACAATGGTTTTGGGTTCTGTGGCCTTAAATTGCCGGGTGCCTCCTGGAATTCCGCCTCTCGCAGGATGCCTCCCAGACGCAAGGTGGCACCAGTGCCAACTTGGTCTGGTTTGAGAGTGCCAAGTGGGTCCTGAAAACTGACACCCAGAACAGTGGCTTGTGAGTTTTGTTTCCCAGGGAAAAAGCCTGTAGAATTGTTCAGGGGCCTGAGGCCTTAAATTGCTGGGTGCCTCCTGGAATTCGGCCTCTCGCAGGATGCCTCCCAGACACAAGGTGGCACCAGTGCCAACTTGGTCTTGTTTAAGAGTGCCAAGTGGGTCCTGAAAACTGACACCCAGAACAGTGGCTTGTGAGTTTTGTTTCCCAGGGAAAAAGCCTATACAGTGGTTCGAGGTCCTGCGGCCTTGAATTGCCGGGTGCCTCCTGGAATTGCGCCTCTCGCAGGATGCCTCCCAGACGCAAGGTGGCACCAGTGCCAACTTGATCTGCTTTGAGAGTGCAGAGTGGGTCCTGAAAACTGACACCCAGAACAGTGGCTTGTGAGTTTTGTTGCCCAGGGAAAAAGCCTGTACAATGGTTCAGGGTCCTGCGGCCTTAAATTGCCGGGTGCCTCCTGGAATTCCGCCTCTCGCAGGATGCCTCCCAGACGCAAGGTGGCACTAGTTCCAACTTCGTCTTGTTTGAGAGTGCCAAGTGGGTCCTGCAAACTGACACCCAGAACAGTGGCTTCTGAGTTTTGTTTCCCAGGGAAAAAGCTTATACAGTGGTTCAGGGTCCTGCGGACTTAAATTGCCGGGTGCCTCCTGGAATTGCGCCTCTCGCAGGATGCCTCCCAGACGCAAGGTGGCACCAGTGCCAACTTGGTCTGCTTTGAGAGTGTCAAGTGGGTCCTGAAAACTGACACCCAGAACAGTGGCTTGTGAGTTTTGTTTCCCAGGGAAAAAGCCTGTACAATGGTTCAGGGTCCTGCGGCCTTAAATTGCCGGGTGCCTCCTGGAATTCCGCATCACGGCAGGTGTTTCCCAGACGCTAAGCAACACCAGTGCCAACTTGGTCTGGTTTAAGAGTGCCAAGTGGGTCCTGCAAACTGACACGCAGAACAGTGGCTTGTGAGTTTTGTCTCCCAGGGAAAAAGCCTGTACAATGGTTCAGGTTCCCTCGGCCTTAAATTGCCAGGTGCCTCCTGGAATTGCGCATCTCGCAGGATGCCTCCCAGACGCAAGGTGGCACCAGTGCCAACTTGGTCTAGTTTGAAAGTGCCAGGTGCCTCCTGCAAACTGACACCCAGAACAATGGCTTCTGAATTTTTTTTTCCAGGGAAAAAGCTTGTAGAAAGGTTTTGGGTCCTGCGGCCTTAAATTGCCGGGTGCCTCCTGGAATTCCGCCTCTCGCAGGATGCCTCCCAGACGCAAGGTGGCACCAGTGCCAACTTGGTCTGGTTTAAGAGTGCCAAGTGCGTCCTGAAAACTGACACCCAGAACAGTGGCTTGTGAGTTTTGTTTCCCAGGGAAAAAGCCTGTAAAATGGTTCAGGGGCCTGCGGCCTTAAATTGCCGGGTGCCTCCTGGAATTCCGCATCTTGCCAGATGTTTCCCAGACGCTAAGCAACACCAGTGCCTACTTGGTCTGGTTTAAAAGTGCCAAGGGGGTCCTGGAAACTGACACCCAGAACAGTGGCTTGTGAGTTTTGTTTCCCAGGGAAAAAGCCTGTACAATGCTTCAGGGTCCTGCGGCCTTAAATTGATGGGTGCCTCCTGAAATTCGGCCTCTCGCAGGATGCCTCCCAGACGCAAGGTGGCACCAGTGCCAACTTGGTCTGGTTTAAGAGTGCCAAGTGGGTCCTGAAAACTGACACCCAGAACAGTGGCTTCTGAATTTTGTTTTCCAGGGAAAAATCCTGTAGAATGGTTTTGGGTCCTGCGGCCTTAAATTGCCCGGTGCCTCCTGGAATTCGGCCTCTCGCAGGATGCCTCCCAGACGCAAGGTGGCACCAGTTCCAACTTGGTCTGGTTTAAGAGTGCCAAGTGGGTCCTGAAAACTGACACCCAGAACAGTGGCTTGTGAGTTTTGTTTCCCAGGGAAAAAGCCTGTACAATGGTTCAGGGGCCTGAGGCCTTAAATTGCCCGGTTGCCTCCTGGAATTGCGCCTCTCGGAGGATGCCTCCCAGACGCAAGGTGGCACCAGTTCCAACTTGGTCTGGTTTAAGCGTGCCAAGTGGGTCCTGAAAACTGACACCCAGAACAGTGGCTTGTGAGTTTTGTTTCCCAGGGAAAAAGCCTGTACAATGGTTCAGGGCCCTGAGGCCTTAAATTGCTGGGTGCCTCCTGGAATTCGGACTCTCGCAGGGTGCCTCCCAGAGGCAAAATGGCACCAGTGCAAACTTGGTCTGGTTTGAGAGTGCCAGGTGGCTCCTGCAAACTGACACCCAGAACAGTGGCTTGTGAGTTTTGTTGCCCAGGGAAAAAGCCTGTACAATGGTTCAGGGTCCTGCGGCCTTAAATTGCCGGGTGCCACCTGGAATTGCGCCTCTCGCAGGATGCCTCCCAGACGCAAGGTGGCACCAGTGCCAACTTGGTCTGGTTTGAGAGTGCCAGGTGCCTCCTGAAAACTGACACCCAGAACAATGGCTTCTGAATTTTTTTTTCCAGGGAAAAAGCCTGTAGAAAGGTTTTGGGACCTGCGGCCTTAAATTGCCGGGTGCCTCCTGGAATTGCGCCTCTCGCAGGATGCCTCCCAGACGCAAGGTGGCACCAGTGCCAACTTGGTCTGCTTTGAGAGTGCCAAGTGGGTCCTGAAAACTGACACCCAGAACAGTGGCTAGTGAGTTTTGTTTCCCAGGGAAAAAGCCTGTACAATGGTTCAGGGGCCTGAGGCCTTAAATTGCTGGGTGCCTCCTGGAATTCGGACTCTCGCAGGGTGCCTCCCAGACGCAAGGTGGCACCAGTGCCAACTTGGTCTGGTTTGAGAGTGTCAAGTGGGTCCTGAAAACTGACACCCAGAACAGTGGCTTGTGAGTTTTGTTTCCCAGGGAAAAAGCCTGTACAATGGTTCAGGGTCCTGCGGCCTTAAATTGCCGGGTGCCTCCTGGAATTCCGCAACTCGCCAGGTGTTTCCCAGATGCTAAGCAACACCAGTGCCAACTTGGTCTGATTTAAGAGTGTCAAGTGGGTCCTGGAAACTGACACCCAGAACAGTGGCTTGTGAGTTTTGTTTCCCAGGGAAAAAGCCTGTACAATGGTTCAGGGTCCTGCGGCCTTAAATTGCCGGGTGCCTCCTGGAATTCCGCCTCTCGCAGGATGCCTCCAAGACGCAAAATGGCACCAGTGCCAACTTGGTCTGGTTTGAGAGTGCCAGGTGGCTCCTGCAAACTGACACCCAGAACAGTGTCTTGTGAATTTTGTTTCCCAGGGAAAAAGCCTGTACAATGGTTTTGGGTTCTGTGGCCTTAAATTGCCGGGTGCCTCCTGGAATTCCGCCTCTCGCAGGATGCCTCCCAGACGCAAGGTGGCACCAGTGCCAACTTGGTCTGGTTTGAGAGTGCCAAGTGGGTCCTGAAAACTGACACCCAGAACAGTGGCTTGTGAGTTTTGTTTCCCAGGGAAAAAGCCTGTAGAATTGTTCAGGGGCCTGAGGCCTTAAATTGCTGGGTGCCTCCTGGAATTCGGCCTCTCGCAGGATGCCTCCCAGACACAAGGTGACACCAGTGCCAACTTGGTCTTGTTTAAGAGTGCCAAGTGGGTCCTGAAAACTGACACCCAGAACAGTGGCTTGTGAGTTTTGTTTCCCAGGGAAAAAGCCTATACAGTGGTTCGAGGTCCTGCGGCCTTGAATTGCCGGGTGCCTCCTGGAATTTCGCCTCTCGCAGGATGCCTCCCAGACGCAAGGTGGAACCAGTGCCAACTTGATCTGCTTTGAGAGTGCAGAGTGGGTCCTGAAAACTGACACCCAGAACAGTGGCTTGTGAGTTTTGTTGCCCAGGGAAAAAGCCTGTACAATGGTTCAGGGGCCTGAGGCCTTAAATTGCCCGGTTGCCTCCTGGAATTGCGCCTCTCGGAGGATGCTTCCCAGACGCAAGGTGGCACCAGTTCCAACTTGGTCTGGTTTAAGCGTGCCAAGTGGGTCCTGAAAACTGACACCCAGAACAGTGGCTTGTGAGTTTTGTTTCCCAGGGAAAAAGCCTGTACAATGGTTCAGGGGCCTGAGGCCTTAAATTGCTGGGTGCCTCCTGGAATTCGGACTCTCGCAGGGTGCCTCCCAGAGGCAAAATGGCACCAGTGCAAACTTGGTCTGGTTTGAGAGTGCCAGGTGGCTCCTGCAAACTGGCACCCAGAACAGTGGCTTGTGAGTTTTGTTGCCCAGGGAAAAAGCCTGTACAATAGTTCAGGGTCCTGCGGCCTTAAATTGCCGGGTGCCACCTGGAATTGCGCCTCTCGCAGGATGCCTCCCAGACGCAAGGTGGCACCAGTGCCAACTTGGTCTGGTTTGAGAGTGCCAGGTGCCTCCTGCAAACTGACACCCAGAACAATGGCTTCTGAATTTTTTTTTCCAGGGAAAAAGCCTGTAGAAAGGTTTTGGGACCTGCGGCCTTTATATGCCGGGTGCCTCCTGGAATTCCGCCTCTCGCAGGATGCCTCCCAGACGCAAGGTGGCACCAGTGCCAACTTGGTCTGGTTTGAGAGTGCCAAGTGGGTCCTGAAAACTGACACCCAGAACAGTGGCTAGTGAGTTTTGTTTCCCAGGGAAAAAGCCTGTACAATGGTTCAGGGGCCTGAGGCCTTAAATTGCTGGGTGCCTCCTGGAATTCGGACTCTCGCAGGGTGCCTCCCAGACGCAAGGTGGCACCATTTCCAACTTGGTCTGGTTTGAGAGTGTCAAGTGGGTCCTGAAAACTGACACCCAGAACAGTGGCTTGTGAGTTTTGTTTCCCAGGGAAAAAGCCTGTACAATGGTTCAGGGTCCTGCGGCCTTAAATTGCCGGGTGCCTCCTGGAATTCCGCAACTCGCCAGGTGTTTCCCAGATGCTAAGCAACACCAGTGCCAACTTGGTCTGATTTAAGAGTGTCAAGTGGGTCCTGGAAACTGACACCCAGAACAGTGGCTTGTGAGTTTTGTTTCCCAGGGAAAAAGCCTGTACAATGGTTCAGGGTCCTGCGGCCTTAAATTGCCGGGTGCCTCCTGGAATTCCGCCTCTCGCAGGATGCCTGCAAGACGCAAAATGGCACCAGTGCCAACTTGGTCTGGTTTGAGAGTGCCAGGTGGCTCCTGCAAACTGACACCCAGAACAGTGTCTTGTGAATTTTGTTTCCCAGGGAAAAAGCCTGTACAATGGTTTTGGGTTCTGTGGCCTTAAATTGCCGGGTGCCTCCTGGAATTCCGCCTCTCGCAGGATGCCTCCCAGACGCAAGGTGGCACCAGTGCCAACTTGGTCTGGTTTGAGAGTGCCAAGTGGGTCCTGAAAACTGACACCCAGAACAGTGGCTTGTGAGTTTTGTTTCCCAGGGAAAAAGCCTGTAGAATTGTTCAGGGGCCTGAGGCCTTAAATTGCTGGGTGCCTCCTGGAATTCGGCCTCTCGCAGGATGCCTCCCAGACACAAGGTGGCACCAGTGCCAACTTGGTCTTGTTTAAGAGTGCCAAGTGGGTCCTGAAAACTGACACCCAGAACAGTGGCTTGTGAGTTTTGTTTCCCAGGGAAAAAGCCTATACAGTGGTTCGAGGTCCTGCGGCCTTGAATTGCCGGGTGCCTCCTGGAATTGCGCCTCTCGCAGGATGCCTCCCAGACGCAAGGTGGAACCAGTGCCAACTTGATCTGGTTTAAGAGTGCCAAGTGGGTCCTGAAAACTGACACCCAGAACAGTGGCTTGTGAGTTTTGTTGCCCAGGGAAAAAGCCTGTACAATGGTTCAGGGTCCTGCGCCCTTAAATTGCCGGGTGCCACCTGGAATTCGGCGTCTTGCAAGATGCCTCCCAGACGCAAGGTGGCACCAGTGCCAACTTGGTCTTGTTTGAGAGTGCCAAGTGGGTCCTGCAAACTGACACCCAGAACAGTGGCTTGTGAGTTTTGTTTCCCAGGGAAAAAGCCTGTAGAATGGTTCAGGGCCCTGCGGCCTTAAATTGCCGGGTGCCTCCTGGAATTCCGCCTCTCGCAGGATGCCTCCCAGACGCAAGGTGGCACCAGTGCCAACTTGGTCTGGTTTGAGAGTGCCAAGTGGGTCCTGAAAACTGACACCCAGAACAGTGGCTTGTGAGTTTTGTTTCCCAGGGAAAAAGCCTGTACAATGGTTCAGGGGCCTGAGGCCTTAAATTGCTGGGTGCCTCCTGGAATTCGGACTCTCGCAGGGTGCCTCCCAGAGGCAAAATGACACCATTTCCAACTTGGTCTGGTTTGAGAGTGCCAGGTGGCTCCTGAAAACTGACACCCAGAACAGTGGCTTGTGAGTTTTGTTTCCCAGGGAAAAAGCCTGTACAATGGTTCAGGGTCCTGCGGACTTAAATTGCCGGGTGCCTCCTGGAATTCGGCCACTCGCAGGATGCCTCCCAGACGCAAAGTGGCACCAGTTCCAACTTGGTCTGGTTTAAGAGTGCCAAGTGGGTCCTGCAAACTGACACCCAGAACAGTGGCTTCTGAATTTTGCTTTCCAGGGAAAAAGCCTGTAGAATGGTTCAGGGTCCTGCGGCCTTAAATTGCCGGGTGCCTCCTGGAATTCAGCCTCTCGCAGGATGCCTCCCAGACGCAAGGTGGCACCAGTGCCAACTTGGTCTGGTTTGAGAGTGCCAAGTGGGTCCTGAAAACTGACACCCAGAACAGTGGCTTGTGAGTTTTGTTTCCCAGGGAAAAAGCCTGTACAATGGTTCAGGGGCCTGAGGCCTTAAATTGCCGGGTGCCTCCTGGAATTCGGACTCTCGCAGGGTGCCTCCCAGAGGCAAAATGACACCATTTCCAACTTGGTCTGGTTTGAGAGTGTCAAGTGCGTCCTGAAAACTGACACCCAGAACAGTGGCTTGTGAGTTTTGTTTCCCAGGGAAAAAGCCTGTACAATGGTTCAGGGTCCTGCGGCCTTAAATTGCCGGGTGCCTCCTGGAATTCGGCCTCTCGCAGGATGCCTCCCAGACGCAAGGTGGCACCAGTTCCAACTTTGTAGGGTTTAAGAGTGCCAAGTGGGTCCTGAAAACTGACACCCAGAACAGTGGCTTGTGAGTTTTGTTTCCCAGGGAAAAAGCCTGTACAATGCTTCAGGGTCCTGAGGCCTTAAATTGCCGGGTGCCTCCTGGAATTCGGCCTCTCGCAGGATGCCTCCCAGACACAAGGTGGCACCAGTGCCAACTTGGTCTTGTTTAAGAGTGCCAAGTGGGTCCTGAAAACTGACACCCAGAACAGTGGCTTGTGAGTTTTGTTTCCCAGGGAAAAAGCCTGTACAATGGTTCAGGGTCCTGCCGCCTTAAATTGATGGGTGCCTCCTGAAATTCGGCCTCTCGCAGGATGCCTCCCAGACGCAAGGTGGCACCAGTGCCAACTTGGCCTGCTTTGCGAGTGTCAAGTGGGTCCTGAAAACTGACACCCAGAACAGTGGCTTCTGAATTTTGTTTCCCAGGGAAAAAGCCTGTAGAACGGTTTTGGGTCCTGCGGCCTTAAATTGCCGGGTGCCTCCTGGAATTCGGCCTCTCGCAGGATGCCTCCCAGACGCAAGGTGGCACCAGTTCCAACTTGGTCTGGTTTAAGAGTGCAAAGTGGGTCCTGAAAACTGACACCCTGAACAGTGGCTTGTGAGTTTTGCTTCCCAGGGATAAAGCCTGTACAATGGTTCAGGGGCCTGAGGCCTTAAATTGCCAAGTGCTTCCTTGAATTGCTCCTCTCGCAGGATGCCTCCCAGACGCAAGGTGGCACCAGTTCCAACTTGGTCTGGTTTAAGAGTGCCAAGTGGGTCCTGAAAACTGACACCCAGAACAGTGGCTTGTGAATTTTGTTTCCCAGGGAAAAAGCCTGTACAATGGTTCAGGGTCCTGCGGCCTTAAATTGATGGGTGCCTCCTGAAATTCGGCCTCTCGCAGGATGCCTCCCAGAGGCAAAACGACACCATTTCCAACTTGGTCTGGTTTAAGAGTGTCAAGTGGGTCCTGAAAACTGACACCCAGAACAGTGGCTTGTGAGTTTTGTTGCCCAGGGAAAAAGCCTGTACAATGGTTCAGGGTCCTGCGGCCTTAAATTGCCGGGTGCCACCTGGAATTGCGCCTCTCGCAGGATGCCTCCCAGACGCAAGGTGGCACCAGTGCAACTTGGTCTGGTTTGAGAGTGCCAGGTGCCTCCTGCAAACTGACACCCAGAACAATGGCTTCTGAATTTTTTTTTCCAGGGAAAAAGCCTGTAGAAAGGTTTTGGGACCTGCGGCCTTTATATGCCGGGTGCCTCCTGGAATTCCGCCTCTCGCAGGATGCCTCCCAGACGCAAGGTGGCACAAGTGCCAACTTGGTCTGCTTTGAGAGTGCCAAGTGGGTCCTGAAAACTGACACCCAGAACAGTGGCTAGTGAGTTTTGTTTCCCAGGGAAAAAGCCTGTACAATGGTTCAGGGGCCTGAGGCCTTAAATTGCTGGGTGCCTCCTGGAATTCGGACTCTCGCAGGGTGCCTCCCAGACGCAAGGTGGCACCAGTGCCAACTTGGTCTGGTTTGAGAGTGTCAAGTGGGTCCTGAAAACTGACACCCAGAACAGTGGCTTGTGAGTTTTGTTTCCCAGGGAAAAAGCCTGTACAATGGTTCAGGGTCCTGCGGCCTTAAATTGCCGGGTGCCTCCTGGAATTCCGCAACTCGCCAGGTGTTTCCCAGACGCTAAGCAACACCAGTGCCAACTTGGTCTGATTTAAGAGTGTCAAGTGGGTCCTGGAAACTGACACCCAGAACAGTGGCTTGTGAGTTTTGTTTCCCAGGGAAAAAGCCTGTACAATGGTTCAGGGTCCTGCGGCCTTAAATTGCCGGGTGCCTCCTGGAATTCCGCCTCTCGCAGGATGCCTCCAAGACGCAAAATGGCACCAGTGCCAACTTGGTCTGGTTTGAGAGCCCAGGTGGCTCCTGCAAACTGACACCCAGAACAGTGACTTGTGAGTTTTGTTTCCCAGGGAAAAAGCCTGTACAATGGTTTTGGGTTCTGTGGCCTTAAATTGCCGGGTGCCTCCTGGAATTCCGCCTCTCGCAGGATGCCTCCCAGACGCAAGGTGGCACCAGTGCCAACTTGGTCTGGTTTGAGAGTGCCAAGTGGGTCCTGAAAACTGACACCCAGAACAGTGGCTTGTGAGTTTTGTTTCCCAGGGAAAAAGCCTGTAGAATTGTTAAGGGGCCTGAGGCCTTAAATTGCTGGGTGCCTCCTGGAATTCGGCCTCTCGCAGGATGCCTCCCAGACACAAGGTGGCACCAGTGCCAACTTGGTCTTGTTTAAGAGTGCCAAGTGGGTCCTGAAAACTGACACCCAGAACAGTGGCTTGTGAGTTTTGTTTCCCAGGGAAAAAGCCTATACAGTGGTTCGAGGTCCTGCGGCCATGAATTGCCGGGCGCCTCCTGGAATTGCGCCTCTCGCAGGATGCCACCCAGACGCAAGGTGGCACCAGTGCCAACTTGATCTGCTTTGAGAGTGCAGAGTGGGTCCTGAAAACTGACACCCAGAACAGTGGCTTGTGAGTTTTGTTGCCCAGGGAAAAAGCCTGTACAATGGTTCAGGGTCCTGCGGCCTTAAATTGCCGGGTGCCTCCTGGAATTCCGCCTCTCGCAGGATGCCTCCCAGATGCAAGGTGGCACCAGTTCCAACTTGGTCTTGTTTGAGAGTGCCAAGTGGGTCCTGCAAACTGACACCCAGAACAGTGGCTTCTGAGTTTTGTTTCCTAGGGAAAAAGCTTATACAGTGGTTCAGGGTCCTGCGGACTTAAATTGCCGGGTGCCTCCTGGAATTGCGCCTCTCGCAGGATGCCTCCCAGACGCAAGGTGGCACCAGTGCCAACTTGGTCTGCTTTGAGAGTGTCAAGTGGGTCCTGAAAACTGACACCCAGAACAGTGGCTTGTGAGTTTTGTTTCCCAGGGAAAAAGCCTGTACAATGGTTCAGGGTCCTGCGGCCTTAAATTGCCGGGTGCCTCCTGGAATTCCGCATCTCGGCAGGTGTTTCCCAGACGCTAAGCAACACCAGTGCCAACTTGGTCTGGTTTAAGAGTGCCAAGTGGGTCCTGCAAACTGACACCCAGAACAGTGGCTTGTGAGTTTTGTCTCCCAGGGAAAAAGCCTGTACAATGGTTCAGGTTCCTGCGGCCTTAAATTGCCGGGTGCCTCCTGGAATTGCGCATCTCGCAGGATGCCTCCCAGACGCAAGGTGGCACCAGTGCCAACTTGGTCTAGTTTGAAAGTGCCAGGTGCCTCCTGCAAACTGACACCCAGAACAATGGCTTCTGAATTTTTTTTTCCAGGGAAAAAGCTTGTAGAAAGGTTTTGGGTCCTGCGGCCTTAAATTGCCGGGTGCCTCCTGGAATTCCGCCTCTCGCAGGATGCCTCCCAGACGCAAGGTGGCACCAGTGCCAACTTGGTCTGGTTTAAGAGTGCCAAGTGCGTCCTGAAAACTGACACCCAGAACAGTGGCTTGTGAGTTTTGTTTCCCAGGGAAAAAGCCTGTAAAATGGTTCAGGGGCCTGCGGCCTTAAATTGCCGGGTGCCTCCTGGAATTCCGCAACTCGCCAGGTGTTTCCCAGACGCTAAGCAACACCAGTGCCAACTTGGACTGGTTTAAGAGTGCCAAGTGGGTCCTGAAAACTGACACCCAGAACAGTGGCTTGTGAGTTTTGTTTCCCAGGGAAAAAGCCTGTACAATGGTTCAGGTTCCTGCGGCCTTAAATTGCCGGGTGCCTCCTGGAATTCGGCGTCTTGCAGGATGCCTCCAAGACACAAAATGGCACCAGTGCCAACTTGGTCTGGTTTGAGAGTGCCAGGTGGCTCCTGCAAACTGACACCCAGAACAGTGGCTTGTGAGTTTTGTTTCCCAGGGAAAAAGCCTGTACAATGGTTCAGGGTCCTGCGGCCTTAAATTGCCGGGTGCCTCCTGGAATTGCGCCTCTCGCTGGATGCCTCCCAGACGCAAGTTGGCACCAGTGCCAACTTGGTCTGCTTTGAGAGTGTCAAGTGGGTCCTGCAAACTGACACCCAGAACAGTGGCTTGTGAGTTTTGTTTCCCAGGGAAAAAGCCTGTACAATGGTTAAGGATTCTGCGGCCTTAAATTGCCGGGTGCCTCCTGGAATTCCGCATCTTGCCAGATGTTTCCCAGACGCTAAGCAACACCAGTGCCTACTTGGTCTGGTTTAAGAGTGCCAAGTGGGTCCTGGAAACTGACACCCAGAACAGTGGCTTGTGAGTTTTGTTTCCCAGGGAAAAAGCCTGTACAATGCTTCAGGGTCCTGCGGCCTTAAATTGATGGGTGCCTCCTGAAATTCGGCCTCTCGCAGGATGCCTCCCAGACGCAAGGTGGCACCAGTGCCAACTTGGTCTGGTTTAAGAGTGCCAAGTGGGTCCTGAAAACTGACACCCAGAACAGTGGCTTCTGAATTTTGTTTTCCAGGGAAAAATCCTGTAGAATGGTTTTGGGTCCTGCGGCCTTAAATTGCCGGGTGCCTCCTGGAATTCGGCCTCTCGCAGGATGCCTCCCAGACGCAAGGTGGCACCAGTTCCAACTTGGTCTGGTTTAAGAGTGCCAAGTGGGTCCTGAAAACTGACACCCAGAACAGTGGCTTGTGAGTTTTGTTGCCCAGGGAAAAAGCCTGTAGAATGGTTCAGGGGCCTGAGGCCTTAAATTGCCCGGTTGCCTCCTGGAATTGCGCCTCTCGCAGGATGCCTCCCAGACGCAAGGTGGCACCAGTGCCAACTTGGTCTGGTTTAAGCGTGCCAAGTGGGTCCTGAAAACTGACACCCAGAACAGTGGCTTGTGAGTTTTGTTTCCCAGGGAAAAAGCCTGTACAATGGTTCAGGGGCCTGAGGCCTTAAATTGCTGGGTGCCTCCTGGAATTCGGACTCTCGCAGGGTGCCTCCCAGAGGCAAAATGGCACCAGTGCAAACTTGGTCTGGTTTGAGAGTGCCAGGTGGCTCCTGCAAACTGACACCCAGAACAGTGGCTTGTAAGTTTTGTTGCCCAGGGAAAAAGCCTGTACAATGGTTCAGGGTCCTGCGGCCTTAAATTGCCGGGTGCCACCTGGAATTGCGCCTCTCGCAGGATGCCTCCCAGACGCAAGGTGGCACCAGTGCCAACTTGGTCTGGTTTGAGAGTGCCAGGTGCCTCCTGCAAATTGACACCCAGAACAATGGCTTCTGAATTTTTTTTTCCAGGGAAAAAGCCTGTAGAAAGGTTTTGGGTCCTGCGGCCTTAAATTGCCGGGTGCCTCCTGGAATTCCGCCTCTCGCAGGATGCCTCCCAGACGCAAGGTGGCACCAGTGCCAACTTGGTCTGGTTTGAGAGTGCCAAGTGGGTCCTGAAAACTGACACCCAGAACAGTGGCTTGTGAGTTTTGTTTCCCAGGGAAAAAGCCTGTACAATGGTTCAGGGGCCTGAGGCCTTAAATTGCTGGGTGCCTCCTGGAATTCGGACTCTCGCAGGGTGCCTCCCAGAGGCAAAATGACACCATTTCCAACTTGGTCTGGTTTAAGAGTGCCAAGTGGGTCCTGAAAACTGACACCCAGAACAGTGGCTTGTGAGTTTTGTTTCCCAGGGAAAAAGCCTGTACAATGGTTCAGGGTCCTGCGGCCTTAAATTGCCGGGTGCCTCCTGGAATTCCGCAACTCGCCAGGTGTTTCCCAGACGCTAAGCAACACCAGTACCAACTTGGTCTGATTTAAGAGTGTCAAGTGGGTCCTGGAAACTGACACCCAGAACAGTGGCTTGTGAGTTTTGTTTCCCAGGGAAAAAGCCTGTAGAATTGTTCAGGGTCCTGCGGCCTTAAATTGCCGGGTGCCTCCTGGAATTCCGCCTCTCGCAGGATGTTTCCAAGACGCAAAATGGCACCAGTGCAAACTTGGTCTGGTTTGAGAGTGCCAGGTGGCTCCTGCAAACTGACACCCAGAACAGTGGCTTGTGAATTTTGTTTCCCAGGGAAAAAGCCTGTACAATGGTTCAGGGTTCTGTGGCCTTAAATTGCCGGGTGCCTCCTGGAATTCGGCGTCTTACAGGATGCCTCCCAGACGCAAAATGGCACCAGTGCCAACTTGGTCTGGTTTGAGAGTGCCAGGTGGCTCCTGCAAACTGACACCCAGAACAGTGGTTTGTGAATTTTGTTTCCCAGGGAAAAAGCCTGTAGAATGGTTTTGGGTTCTGTGGCCTTAAATTGCCGGGTGCCTGCTGGAATTCCGCCTCTCGCAGGATGCCTCCCAGACGCAAGGTGGCACCAGTGCCAACTTGGTCTGGTTTGAGAGTGCCAAGTGGGTCCTGGAAACTGACACCCAGAACAGTGGCTTGTGAGTTTTGTTTCCCAGGGAAAAAGCCTGTAGAATTGTTCAGGGGCCTGAGGCCTTAAATTGCTGGGTGCCTCCTGGAATTCCGCCTCTCGCAGGATGCCTCCCAGACACAAGGTGGCACCAGTGCCAACTTGGTCTTGTTTAAGAGTGCCAAGTGGGTCCTGAAAACTGACACCCAGAACAGTGGCTTGTGAGTTTTGTTTCCCAGGGAAAAAGCCTGTACAATGGTTAAGGATTCTGCGGCCTTAAATTGCCGGGTGCCTCCTGGAATTCCGCATCTTGCCAGATGTTTCCCAGACGCTAAGCAACACCAGTGCCTACTTGGTCTGGTTTAAGAGTGCCAAGTGGGTCCTGCAAACTGACACCCAGAACAGTGGCTTGTGAGTTTTGTTTCCCAGGGAAAAAGCCTGTACAATGCTTCAGGGTCCTGCGGCCTTAAATTGATGGGTGCCTCCTGAAATTCGGCCTCTCGCAGGATGCCTCCCAGACGCAAGGTGGCACCAGTGCCAACTTGGTCTGGTTTAAGAGTGCCAAGTGGGTCCTGAAAACTGACACCCAGAACAGTGGCTTCTGAATTTTGTTTTCCAGGGAAAAATCCTGTAGAATGGTTTTGGGTCCTGCGGCCTTAAATTGCCGGGTGCCTCCTGGAATTCGGCCTCTCGCAGGATGCCTCCCAGACGCAAGGTGGCACCAGTTCCAACTTGGTCTGGTTTAAGAGTGCCAAGTGGGTCCTGAAAACTGACACCCAGAACAGTGGCTTGTGAGTTTTGTTGCCCAGGGAAAAAGCCTGTAGAATGGTTCAGGGGCCTGAGGCCTTAAATTGCCCGGTTGCCTCCTGGAATTGCGCCTCTCGCAGGATGCCTCCCAGACGCAAGGTGGCACCAGTGCCAACTTGGTCTGGTTTAAGCGTGCCAAGTGGGTCCTGAAAACTGACACCCAGAACAGTGGCTTGTGAGTTTTGTTTCCCAGGGAAAAAGCCTGTACAATGGTTCAGGGGCCTGAGGCCTTAAATTGCTGGGTGCCTCCTGGAATTCGGACTCTCGCAGGGTGCCTCCCAGAGGCAAAATGGCACCAGTGCAAACTTGGTCTGGTTTGAGAGTGCCAGGTGGCTCCTGCAAACTGACACCCAGAACAGTGGCTTGTGAGTTTTGTTGCCCAGGGAAAAAGCCTGTACAATGGTTCAGGGTCCTGCGGCCTTAAATTGCCGGGTGCCACCTGGAATTGCGCCTCTCGCAGGATGCCTCCCAGACGCAAGGTGGCACCAGTGCCAACTTGGTCTGGTTTGAGAGTGCCAGGTGCCTCCTGCAAACTGACACCCAGAACAATGGCTTCTGAATTTTTTTTTCCAGGGAAAAAGCCTGTAGAAAGGTTTTGGGTCCTGCGGCCTTAAATTGCCGGGTGCCTCCTGGAATTCCGCCTCTCGCAGGATGCCTCCCAGACGCAAGGTGGCACCAGTGCCAACTTGGTCTGGTTTGAGAGTGCCAAGTGGGTCCTGAAAACTGACACCCAGAACAGTGGCTTGTGAGTTTTGTTTCCCAGGGAAAAAGCCTGTACAATGGTTCAGGGGCCTGAGGCCTTAAATTGCTGGGTGCCTCCTGGAATTCGGACTCTCGCAGGGTGCCTCCCAGAGGCAAAATGACACCATTTCCAACTTGGTCTGGTTTAAGAGTGCCAAGTGGGTCCTGAAAACTGACACCCAGAACAGTGGCTTGTGAGTTTTGTTTCCCAGGGAAAAAGCCTGTACAATGGTTCAGGGTCCTGCGGCCTTAAATTGCCGGGTGCCTCCTGGAATTCCGCAACTCGCCAGGTGTTTCCCAGACGCTAAGCAACACCAGTACCAACTTGGTCTGATTTAAGAGTGTCAAGTGGGTCCTGGAAACTGACACCCAGAACAGTGGCTTGTGAGTTTTGTTTCCCAGGGAAAAAGCCTGTAGAATTGTTCAGGGTCCTGCGGCCTTAAATTGCCGGGTGCCTCCTGGAATTCCGCCTCTCGCAGGATGTTTCCAAGACGCAAAATGGCACCAGTGCAAACTTGGTCTGGTTTGAGAGTGCCAGGTGGCTCCTGCAAACTGACACCCAGAACAGTGGCTTGTGAATTTTGTTTCCCAGGGAAAAAGCCTGTACAATGGTTCAGGGTTCTGTGCCCTTAAATTGCCGGGTGCCTCCTGGAATTCGGCGTCTTACAGGATGCCTCCCAGACGCAAAATGGCACCAGTGCCAACTTGGTCTGGTTTGAGAGTGCCAGGTGGCTCCTGCAAACTGACACCCAGAACAGTGGTTTGTGAATTTTGTTTCCCAGGGAAAAAGCCTGTAGAATGGTTTTGGGTTCTGTGGCCTTAAATTGCCGGGTGCCTCCTGGAATTCCGCCTCTCGCAGGATGCCTCCCAGACGCAAGGTGGCACCAGTGCCAACTTGGTCTGGTTTGAGAGTGCCAAGTGGGTCCTGGAAACTGACACCCAGAACAGTGGCTTGTGAGTTTTGTTTCCCAGGGAAAAAGCCTGTAGAATTGTTCAGGGGCCTGAGGCCTTAAATTGCTGGGTGCCTCCTGGAATTCCGCCTCTCGCAGGATGCCTCCCAGACACAAGGTGGCACCAGTGCCAACTTGGTCTTGTTTAAGAGTGCCAAGTGGGTCCTGAAAACTGACACCCAGAACAGTGGCTTGTGAGTTTTGTTTCCCAGAGAAAAAGCCTATACAGTGGTTCAGGGTCCTGCGGCCTTGAATTGCCGGGTGCCTCCTGGAATTCCGCCTCTCGCAGGATGCCTCCCAGACGCAAAATGGCACATGTTCCAACTTGGTCTGGTTTGAGAGTGCCAGGTGGCTCCTGAAAACTGACACCCAGAACAGTGGCTTGTGAGTTTTGTTTCCCAGGGAAAAAGCCTGTACAATGGTTCAGGGTCCTGCGGCCTTAAATTGCCGGGTGCCTCCTGGAATTCCGCAACTCGCCAGGTGTTTCCCAGACGCTAAGAAACACCAGTGCCAACTTAGTCTGATTTAAGAGTGCCAAGTGGGTCCTGGAAACTGACACCCAGAACAGTGGCTTGTGAGTTTTGTTTCCCAGGGAAAAAGCCTGTACAATGGTTCAGGGTCCTGCGGCCTTAAATTGCCGGGTGCCTCCTGGAATTCCGCCTCTCGCAGGATGCCTCCAAGACGCAAAATGGCACCAGTGCCAACTTGGTCTGGTTTGAGAGTGCCAGGTGGCTCCTGCAAACGGACACCCAGAACAGTGGCTTGTGAATTTTGTTTCTCAGGGAAAAAGCCTGTACAATGGTTCAGGGTCCTGCGGACTTAAATTGCCGGGTGCCTCCTGGAATTCGGCCACTCGCAGGATGCCTCCCAGACGCAAGGTGGCACCAGTTCCAACTTGGTCTGGTTTAAGAGTGCCAAGTGGGTCCTGAAAACTGACACCCAGAACAGTGGCTTGTGAGTTTTGTTTCCCAGGGAAAAAGCCTGTACAATGGTTCAGGGTCCTGCGGCCTTAAATTGCCGGGTGCCACCTGAAATTGCGCCTCTCGCAGGATGCCTCCCAGACGCAAGGTGGCACCAGTGCCAGCTTGGTCTGGTTTAAGAGTGCCAAGTGGGTCCTGGAAACTGACACCCAGAACAGTGGCTTGTGAGTTTTGTTTCCCAGGGAAAAAGCCTGTACAATGGTTCAGGGTCCTGCGGCCTTAAATTGCCGGGTGCCTCCTGGAATTCGGCCTCTCGCAGGATGCCTCCAAGACGCAAAATGGCACCAGTGCCAACTTGGTCTGGTTTGAGAGTGTCAAGTGGGTCCTGAAAACTGACACCCAGAACAGTGGCTTGTGAGTTTTGTTTCCCAGGGAAAAAGCCTGTAGAATTGTTCAGGGGCCTGAGGCCTTAAATTGCCGGGTGCCTCCTGGAATTCGGCGTCTTGCAAGATGCCTCCCAGACGCAAGGTGGCACCAGTGCCAACTTGGTCTGGTTTAAGAGTGCCAAGTGGGTCCTGAAAACTGACACCCAGAACAATGGCTTCTGAATTACTTTTTCCAGGGAAAAAGCCTGTACAATGGTTCAGGGTCCTGCGGCCTTAAATTGCCGGGTGCCTCCTGGAATTCCGCAACTCGCCAGGTGTTTCCCAGACGCTAAGCAACACCAGTGCCAACTTGGTCTGGTTTGAGAGTGCCAAGTGGGTCCTGAAAACTGACACCCAGAACAGTGGCTTCTGAATTTTGTTTTCCAGGGAAAAAGCCTGTAGAATGGTTTTGGGTCCTGCGGCCTTAAATTGCCGGGTGCCTCCTGGAATTCGGCCTCTCGCAGGATGCCTCCCAGACGCAAGGTGGCACCAGTTCCAACTTGGTCTGGTTTAAGAGTGCCAAGTGGGTCCTGAAAACTGACACCCAGAACAGTGGCTTGTGAGTTTTGCTTCCCAGGGATAAAGCCTGTACAATGGTTCTGGGGCCTGAGGCCTTAAAATGCCCGGTTGCCTCCTGGAATTGCGCCTCCCGCAGGATGCCTCCCAGACGCAAGGTGGCACCAGTGCCAACTTGGTCTGGGTTGAGAGTGTCAAGTGGGTCCTGAAAACTGACACCCAGAACAGTGGCTTGTGAGTTTTGTTTCCCAGGGAAAAAGCCTGTACAATGGTTCAGGGGCCTGAGGCCTTAAATTGCCAAGTGCTTCCTTGAATTGCGCCTCTCGCAGGATGCCTCCCAGACGCAAGGTGGCACCAGTTCCAACTTGGTCTGGTTTAAGAGTGCCAAGTGGGTCCTGAAAACTGACACCCAGAACAGTGGCTTGTGAGTTTTGTTTCCCAGGGAAAAAGCCTGTAAAATGGTTCAGAGTCCTGCGGCCTTAAATTGCCGGGTGCCTCCTGGAATTCCGCAACTCGCCAGGTGTTTCCCAGACGCTAAGCAACACCAGTGCCAACTTGGTCTGGTTTAAGAGTGCCAAGTGGGTCCTGAAAACTGACACCCAGAACAGTGGCTTGTGAGTTTTGTTTCCCAGGGAAAAAGCCTGTACAATGGTTCAGGGTCCTGCGGCCTTTAATTGCCGGGTGCCTCCTGGAATTCCGCCTCTCGCCAGATGTTTCCCAGACGCTAAGCAACACCAGTGCCAACTTGGTCTGGTTTAAGAGTGCCAAGTGGGTCCTGCAAACTGACACCCAGAACAGTGGCTTGTGAATTTTGTTTCCCAGGGAAAAAGCCTGTAGAATTGTTCAGGGGCCTGAGGCCTTAAATTGCTGGGTGCCTCCTGGAATTCGGCGTCTTGCAAGATGCCTCCCAGACGCAAGGTGGCACCAGTGCCAACTTGGTCTTGTTTGAGAGTGCCAAGTGGGTCCTGCAAACTGACACCCAGAACAGTGGCTTGTGAATTTTGTTTTCCAGGGAAAAAGCCTGTAGAATGGTTCAGGGTCCTGCGGCCTTAAATTGCCGGGTGCCTCCTGGAATTGCGCCTCTCGCAGGATGCCTCCCAGACGCAAGGTGGCACCAGTGCCAACTTGGTCTGGTTTGAGAGTGCCAAGTGGGTCCTGAAAACTGACACCCAGAACAGTGGCTTGTGAGTTTTGTTTCCCAGGGAAAAAGCCTGTAAAATGGTTCAGGGGCCTGAGGCCGTAAATTGCTGGGTGCCTCCTGGAATTCGGACTCTCGCAGGGTGCCTCCCAGAGGCAAAATGACACCATTTCCAACTTGGTCTGGTTTGAGAGTGTCAAGTGCGTCCTGAAAACTGACACCCAGAACAGTGGCTTGTGAGTTTTGTTGCCCAGGGAAAAAGCCTGTACAATGGTTCAGGGTCCTGCGGCCTTAAATTGCCGGGTGCCTCCTGGAATTCGGCCTCTCACAGGATGCCTCCCAGACGCAAGGTGGCACCAGTTCCAACTTGGTAGGGTTTAAGAGTGCCAAGTGGGTCCTGAAAACTGACACCCAGAACAGTGGCTTGTGAGTTTTGTTTCCCAGGGAAAAAGCCTGTAGAATTTTTCAGAGGCCTGAGGCCTTAAATTGCCGGGTGCCTCCTGGAATTCGGCCTCTCGCAGGATGCCTCCCAGACACAAGGTGGCACCAGTGCCAACTTGGTCTGGTTTAAGAGTGCCAAGTGGGTCCTGAAAACTGACACCCAGAACAGTGGCTTGTGAGTTTTGCTTCCCAGGGATAAAGCCTGTACAATGGTTCTGGGGCCTGAGGCCTTAAATTGCCCGGTTGCCT
This sequence comes from Fringilla coelebs, assembly GCF_963513975.1. NCBI lineage: Eukaryota > Metazoa > Chordata > Aves > Passeriformes > Fringillidae > Fringilla > Fringilla coelebs. Next base: position 87,463 of record NW_028167261.1, on the reverse strand, counting down.
CCTGGAATTGCGCCTCTCGCAGGATGCCTCCCAGACGCAAGGTGGCACCAGTGCCAACTTGGTCTGGTTTGAGAGTGTCAAGTGGGTCCTGAAAACTGACACCCAGAACAGTGGCTTGTGAGTTTTGTTTCCCAGGGAAAAAGCCTGTACAATGGTTCAGGGGCCTGAGGCCTTAAATTGCCAAGTGCTTCCTTGAATTGCGCCTCTCGCAGGATGCCTCCCAGACGCAAGGTGGCACCAGTTCCAACTTGGTCTGGTTTAAGAGTGCCAAGTGGGTCCTGAAAACTGACACCCAGAACAGTGGCTTGTGAGTTTTGTTTCCCAGGGAAAAAGCCTGTAAAATGGTTCAGGGGCCTGAGGCCTTAAATTGCTGGGTGCCTCCTGGAATTCGGACTCTCGCAGGGTGCCTCCCAGAGGCAAAATGACACCATTTCCAACTTGGTCTGGTTTGAGAGTGTCAAGTGGGTCCTGAAAACTGACACCCGGAACAGTGGCTTGTGAGTTTTGTTTCCCAGGGAAAAAGCCTGTACAATGGTTCAGGGTCCTGCGACCTTAAATTGCCGGGTGCCACCTGGAATTGCGCCTCTCGCAGGATGCCTCCCAGACGCAAGGTGGCACGAGTGCCAACTTGGTCTGGTTTGAGAGTGCCAGGTGCCTCCTGCAAACTGACACCCGGAACAATGGCTTCTGAATTTTGTTTCCCAGGGAAAAAGCCTGTAGAAAGGTTTTGGGTCCTGCAGCCTTAATATGCCCGGTGCCTCCTGGAATTCGGCCTCTCGCAGGATGCCTCCCAGACGCAAGGTGGCACCAGTGCCAACTTGGTCTGGTTTGAGAGTGCCAAGTGGGTCCTGAAAACTGACACCCAGAACAGTGGCTTGTGAGTTTTGTTTCCCAGGGAAAAAGCCTGTAAAATGGTTCAGGGTCCTGCGGCCTTAAATTGCCGGTTGCCTCCTGGAATTCCGCAACTCGCCAGGTGTTTCCCAGACGCTAAGCAACACCAGTGCCAACTTGGTCTGGTTTAAGAGTGCCAAGTGGGTCTTGAAAACTGACGCCCAGAACAGTGGCTTGTGAGTTTTGTTTCCCAGGGAAAAAGCCTGTACAATGGTTCAGGGTCCTGCGGCCTTTAATTACCGGGTTCCTCCTGGAATTCCGCATCTCGCCCGATGTTTCTCAGACGCTAAGCAACACCAGTGCCAACTTGGTCTGGTTTAAGAGTGCCAAGTGGCTCCTGCAAACTGACACCCAGAACAGTGGCTTGTGAGTTTTGTTTCCCAGGGAAAAAGCCTGTACAATGGTTCAGGGTCCTGCGGCCTTAAATTGCCGGGTGCCTCCTGCAATTCCGCATCTCGCCAGGTGTTTCCCAGACGCTAAGCAACACCAGTGCCAACTTGGTCTGGTTTAAGAGTGCCAAGTGGGTCCTGCAAACTGACACCCAGAACAGTGGCTTGTGAGTTTTGTTTACCAGGGAAAAAGCCTGTAGAATGGTTCAGGGTCCTGCGGCCTTAAATTGCCGGGTGCCTCCTGGAATTCCGCCTCTCGCAGGATGCCTCCCAGACGCAAGGTGGCACCAGTGCCAACTTGGTCTGGTTTGAGAGTGCCAAGTGGGTCCTGAAAACTGACACCCAGAACAGTGGCTTGTGAGTTTTGTTTCCCAGGGAAAAAGCCTGTACAATGGTTCAGGGGCCTGAGGCCTTAAATTGCTGGGTGCCTCCTAGAATTCGGACTCTCGCAGGATGCCTCCCAGAGGCAAAATGACACCATTTCCAACTTGGTCTGGTTTGAGAGTGTCAAGTGGGTCCTGAAAACTGACACCCAGAACAGTGGCTTGTGAGTTTTGTTTCCCAGGGAAAAAGCCTGTACAATGGTTCAGGGTCCTGCGGCCTTAAATTGCCGGGTGCCTCCTGGAATTCCGCAACTCGCCAGGTGTTTCCCAGACGCTAAGCAACACCAGTGCCAACTTGGTCTGGTTTAAGAGTGCCAAGTGGGTCCTGAAAACTGACACCCAGAACAGTGGCTTGTGAGTTTTGTTTCCCAGGGAAAAAGCCTGTACAATGGTTCAGGGTCCTGCGGCCTTTAATTGCCAGGTGCCTCCTGGAATTCCGCATCTCGCCAGATGTTTCCCAGACGCTAAGCAACACCAGTGCAAACTTGGTCTGGTTTAAGAGTGTCACGTGGGTCCTGCAAACTGACACCCAGAACAGTGGCTTGTGAGTTTTGTTTCCCAGGGAAAAAGCCTGTAGAATTGTTCAGGGGCCTGAGGCCTTAAATTGCTGGGTGCCTCCTGGAATTCGGCGTCTTACAAGATGCCTCCCAGACGCAAGGTGGCACCAGTGCCAACTTGGTCTTGTTTGAGAGTGCCAAGTGGGTCCTGCAAACTGACACCCAGAACAGTGGCTTGTGAATTTTGTTTTCCAGAGAAAAAGCCTGTAGAATGGTTCAGGGTCCTGCGGCCTTAAATTGCCGGGTGCCTCCTGGAATTCCGACTCTCGCAGGATGCCTCCCAGACGCAAGGTGGCACCAGTGCCAACTTGGTCTGGTTTGAGAGTGCCAAGTGGGTCCTGAAAACTGACACCCAGAACAGTGGCTTGTGAGTTTTGTTTCCCAGGGAAAAAGCCTGTAAAATGGTTCAGGGGCCTGAGGCCGTAAATTGCTGGGTGCCTCCTGGAATTCGGACTCTCGCAGGGTGCCTCCCAGAGGCAAAATGACACCATTTCCAACTTGGTCTGGTTTGAGAGTGTCAAGTGCGTCCTGAAAACTGACACCCAGAACAGTGGCTTGTGAGTTTTGTTGCCCAGGGAAAAAGCCTGTACAATGGTTCAGGGTCCTGCGGCCTTAAATTGCCGGGTGCCTCCTGGAATTCGGCCTCTCACAGGATGCCTCCCAGACGCAAGGTGGCACCAGTTCCAACTTGGTAGGGTTTAAGAGTGCCAAGTGGGTCCTGCAAACTGACACCCAGAACAGTGGCTTGTGAGTTTTGTTTCCCAGGGAAAAAGCCTGTAGAATTTTTCAGAGGCCTGAGGCCTTAAATTGCCGGGTGCCTCCTGGAATTCGGCCTCTCGCAGGATGCCTCCCAGACACAAGGTGGCACCAGTGCCAACTTGGTCTTGTTTAAGAGTGCCAAGTGGGTCCTGAAAACTGACACCCAGAACAGTGGCTTCTGAATTTTGTTTCCCAGGGAAAAAACTTATACAGTGGTTCAGGGTCCTGCGGACTTAAATTGCCGGGTGCCTCCTGGAATTGCGCCTCTCGCAGGATGCCTCCCAGACGCAAGGTGGCACGAGTGCCAACTTGGTCTGGTTTGAGAGTGCCAGGTGCCTCCTGCAAACTGACACCCGGAACAATGGCTTCTGAATTTTGTTTCCCAGGGAAAAAGCCTGTAGAAAGGTTTTGGGTCCTGCAGCCTTAATATGCCCGGTGCCTCCTGGAATTCGGCCTCTCGCAGGATGCCTCCCAGACGCAAGGTGGCACCAGTGCCAACTTTGTCTGGTTTGAGAGTGCCAAGTGGGTCCTGAAAACTGACACCCAGAACAGTGGCTTGTGAGTTTTGTTTCCCAGGGAAAAAGCCTGTACAATGGTTCAGGGTCCTGCGGCCTTAAATTGCCGGTTGCCTCCTGGAATTCCGCATCTCGCCAGGTGTTTCCCAGACGCTAAGCAACACCAGTGCCAACTTGGTCTGGTTTAAGAGTGCCAAGTGGGTCTTGAAAACTGACGCCCAGAACAGTGGCTTGTGAGTTTTGTTTCCCAGGGAAAAAGCCTGTACAATGGTTCAGGGTCCTGCGGCCTTTAATTACCGGGTTCCTCCTGGAATTCCGCATCTCGCCCGATGTTTCTCAGACGCTAAGCAACACCAGTGCCAACTTGGTCTGGTTTAAGAGTGCCAAGTGGCTCCTGCAAACTGACACCCAGAACAGTGGCTTGTGAGTTTTGTTTCCCAGGGAAAAAGCCTGTACAATGGTTCAGGGTCCTGCGGCCTTAAATTGCCGGGTGCCTCCTGCAATTCCGCATCTCGCCAGGTGTTTCCCAGACGCTAAGCAACACCAGTGCCAACTTGGTCTGGTTTAAGAGTGCCAAGTGGGTCCTGCAAACTGACACCCAGAACAGTGGCTTCTAAATTTTGTTTTCCAGGGAAAAAGCCTGTAGAATGGTTCAGGGTCCTGCGGCCTTAAATTGCCGGGTGCCTCCTGGAATTCCGCCTCTCGCAGGATGCCTCCCAGACGCAAGGTGGCACCAGTGCCAACTTGGTCTGGTTTGAGAGTGCCAAGTGGGTCCTGAAAACTGACACCCAGAACAGTGGCTTGTGAGTTTTGTTTCCCAGGGAAAAAGCCTGTACAATGGTTCAGGGGCCTGAGGCCTTAAATTGCTGGGTGCCTCCTAGAATTCGGACTCTCGCAGGGTGCCTCCCAGAGGCAAAATGACACCATTTCCAACTTGGTCTGGTTTGAGAGTGTCAAGTGGGTCCTGAAAACTGACACCCAGAACAGTGGCTTGTGAGTTTTGTTTCCCAGGGAAAAAGCCTGTACAATGGTTCAGGGTCCTGCGGCCTTAAATTGCTGGGTGCCTCCTGGAATTCCGCAACTCGCCAGGTGTTTCCCAGACGCTAAGCAACACCAGTGCCAACTTGGTCTGGTTTAAGAGTGCCAAGTGGGTCCTGAAAACTGACACCCAGAACAGTGGCTTGTGAGTTTTGTTTCCCAGGGAAAAAGCCTGTAGAATGGTTCTGGGTCCTGCGGCCTTTAATTGCCGGGTGCCTCCTGGAATTCCGCATCTCGCCAGATGTTTCCCAGACGCTAAGCAACACCAGTGCCAACTTGGTCTGGTTTAAGAGTGCCACGTGGGTCCTGCAAACTGACACCCAGAACAGTGGCTTGTGAGTTTTGTTTCCCAGGGAAAAAGCCTGTAGAATTGTTCAGGGGCCTGAGGCCTTAAATTGCTGGGTGCCTCATGGAATTCGGCGTCTTGCAAGATGCCTCCCAGACGCAAGGTGGCACCAGTGCCAACTTGGTCTTGTTTGAGAGTGCCAAGTGGGTCCTGCAAACTGACACCCAGAACAGTGGCTTGTGAATTTTGTTTTCCAGAGAAAAAGCCTGTAGAATGGTTCAGGGTCCTGCGGCCTTAAATTGCCGGGTGCCTCCTGGAATTCCGCCTCTCGCAGGATGCCTCCCAGACGCAAGGTGGCACCAGTGCCAACTTGGTCTGGTTTGAGAGTGCCAAGTGGGTCCTGAAAACTGACACCCAGAACAGTGGCTTGTGAGTTTTGTTTCCCAGGGAAAAAGCCTGTAAAATGGTTCAGGGGCCTGAGGCCGTAAATTGCCGGGTGCCTCCTGGAATTCGGACTCTCGCAGGGTGCCTCCCAGAGGCAAAATGACACCATTTCCAACTTGGTCTGGTTTGAGAGTGTCAAGTGCGTCCTGAAAACTGACACCCAGAACAGTGGCTTGTGAGTTTTGTTGCCCAGGGAAAAAGCCTGTACAATGGTTCAGGGTCCTGCGGCCTTAAATTGCCGGGTGCCTCCTGGAATTCGGCCTCTCACAGGATGCCTCCCAGACGCAAGGTGGCACCAGTTCCAACTTGGTAGGGTTTAAGAGTGCCAAGTGGGTCCTGCAAACTGACACCCAGAACAGTGGCTTGTGAGTTTTGTTTCCCAGGGAAAAAGCCTGTAGAATTTTTCAGAGGCCTGAGGCCTTAAATTGCCGGGTGCCTCCTGGAATTCGGCCTCTCGCAGGATGCCTCCCAGACACAAGGTGGCACCAGTGCCAACTTGGTCTTGTTTAAGAGTGCCAAGTGGGTCCTGAAAACTGACACCCAGAACAGTGGCTTCTGAATTTTGTTTCCCAGGGAAAAAGCTTATACAGTGGTTCAGGGTCCTGCGGACTTAAATTGCCGGGTGCCTCCTGGAATTGCGCCTCACGCAGGATGCCTCCCAGACGCAAGGTGGCACCAGTGCCAACTTGGTCTGGTTTGAGAGTGCCAGGTGCCTCCTGCAAACTGACACCCAGAACAATGGCTTCTGAATTTTTTTTTCCAGGGAAAAAACTTGTAGAATGGTTTTGGGTCCTGCGGCCTTAAATTGCCGGGTGCCTCCTGGAATTCCGCCTCTCGCAGGATGCCTCCCAGACGCAAGGTGGCACCAGTGCCAACTTGGTCTGGTTTTAGAGTGCCAAGTGCGTCCTGAAAACTGACACCCAGAACAGTGGCTTGTGAGTTTTGTTTCCCAGGGAAAAAGCCTGTAAAATGGTTCAGGGTCCTGCAACCTTAAATTGCCGGGTGCCTCCTGGAATTCCGCAACTTGCCAGGTGTTTCCCAGACGCTAAGCAACACCAGTGCCAACTTGGTCTGGTTTAAGAGTGCCAAGTGGGTCCTGGAAACTGACACCCAGAACAGTGGCTTGTGAGTTTTGTTTCCCAGGGAAAAAGCCTGTAGAATTGTTCAGGGTCCTGCGGCCTTAAATTGCCAGGTGCCTCCTGGAATTCAGCCTCTCGCAGGATGCCTCCCAGACGCAAGGTGGCACCAGTGCCAACTTGGTCTGGTTTAAGAGTGCCAAGTGTGTCCTGAAAACTGACACCCAGAACAGTGGCTTGTGAGTTTTGTTTCCCAGGGAAAAAGCCTGTACAATGGTTCAGGATCCTGCGGCCTTAAATTGCCACGTGCCTCCTGGTATTCGGCCTCTCGCAGGATGCCTCCCAGACGCAAGGTGGCACCAGTGCCAACTTGGTCTGCTTTGTGAGTGTCAAGTGGGTCCTGCAAACTGACACCCAGAACAGTGGCTTGTGAGTTTTGTTTCCCAGGGAAAAAGCCTGTACAATGGTTCAGGGTCCTGCGGCCTTAAATTGCCGGATGCCTCCTGGAGATCTGCCTCTCGCAGGATGCCTCCCAGGCGCAACAAGACACCAGCGCCAACTTGGTCTGGTTTGAGAGTGCCAAGTGGGTCCTGCAAACTGACACCCAGAACAGTGGCTTGTGAGTTTTGTTTCCCAGGGAAAAAGCCTGTACAATGGTTCAGTGTCCTGAGGCCTTAAATTGCGGGGTGCCTCCTGGAATTCGGCCTCTCGCAGGATGCCTCCCAGACGCAAGGTGGCACCAGTTCCAACTTGGTCTGGTTTAAGAGTGCCAAGTGGGTCCTGAAAACTGACACCCAGAACAATGGCTTCTGAATTATTTTTTCCAGGGAAAAAGCCTGTACAATGGTTCAGGGTCCTGCGGCCTTAAATTGCCGGGTGCCTCCTGGAATTCCGCAACTCGCCAGGTGTTTCCCAGACGCTAAGCAACACCAGTGCCAATTTGGTCTGGTTTAAGAGTGCCAAGTGGGTCCTGGAAACTGACACCCAGAACAGTGGCTTGTGAGTTTTGTTTCCCAGGGAAAAAGCCTGTACAATGGTTCAGGGTCCTGCGGCCTTAAATTGCCGGGTGCCTCCTCGAATTCAGCGTCTTGCAGGATGCCTCCCAGACGCAAGGTGGCACCAGTGCCAACTTGGTCTGCTTTAAGAGTGCCAGGTGGCTCCTGCAAACTGACACCCAGAACAGTGGCTTGTGAGTTTTGTTTCCCAGGGAAAAAGCCTGTACAATGGTTCAGGGTCCTGCGGCCTTAATTCGATGGGTGCCTCCTGAAATTCGGCCTCTCGCAGGATGCCTCCCAGACGCAAGGTGGCACCAGTGCCAACTTGGTCTGGTTTGAGAGTGCCAAGTGGGTCCTGAAAACTGACACCCAGAACAGTGGCTTCTGAATTTTGTTTTCCAGGGAAAAATCCTGTAGAATGGTTTTGGGTCCTGCGGCCTTAAATTGCCGGGTGCCTCCTGGAATTCGGCCTCTCGCAGGATGCCTCCCAGACGCAAGGTGGCACCAGTTCCAACTTGGTCTGGTTTAAGAGTGCCAAGTGGGTCCTGAAAACTGACACCCAGAACAGTGGCTTGTGAGTTTTGCTTCCCAGGGATAAAGGCTGTACAATGGTTCTGGGGCCTGAGGCCTTAAATTGCCCGGTTGCCTCCTGGAATTGCGCCTCTCGCAGGATGCCTCTCATACGCAAGGTGGCACCAGTGCCAACTTGGTCTGCTTTGAGAGTGTCAAGTGGGTCCTGAAAACTGACACCCAGAACAGTGGCTTGTGAGTTTTGTTTCCCAGGGAAAAAGCCTGTACAATGGTTCAGGGGCCTGAGGCCTTAAATTGCCGGGTGCCTCCTGGAATTCCGCAACTCGCCAGGTGTTTCCCAGACGCTAAGCAACACCAGTGCCAACTTGGTCTGGTTTAAGAGTGCCAAGTGGGTCCTGCAAACTGACACCCAGAACAGTGGCTTGTGAGTTTTGTTTCCCAGGGAAAAAGCCTGTACAATGGTTCAGGTTCCTGCGGCCTTAAATTGCCGGGTGCCTCCTGGAATTCGGCGTCTTGCAAGATGCCTCCCAGACGCAAGGTGGCACCAGTGCCAACTTGGTCTGGTTTAAGAGTGCCAACTGGGTCCTGCAAACTGACACCCAGAACAGTGGCTTCTGAATTTTGTTTTCCAGGGAAAAAGCCTGTACAATGGTTCAGGGTCCTGCGGCCTTAAATTGCCGGGTGCCTCCTGGAATTCCGACTCTCGCAGGATGCCTCCCAGACGCAAGGTGGCACCAGTGCCAACTTGGTCTGGTTTGAGAGTGCCAAGTGGGTCCTGAAAACTGACACCCAGAACAGTGGCTTGTGAGTTTTGTTTCCCAGGGAAAAAGCCTGTACAATGGTTCAGGGGCCTGAGGCCTTAAATTGCTGGGTGCCTCCTGGAATTCGGACCCTCGCAGGGTGCCTCCCAGAGGCAAAATGACACCATTTCCAACTTGGTCTGGTTTAAGAGTGTCAAGTTCGTCCTGAAAACTGACACCCAGAACAGTGGCTTGTGAGTTTTGTTTCCCAGGGAAAAAGCCTGTAGAATTGTTCAGGGGCCTGAGGCCTTAAATTGCCGGGTGCCTCCTGGAATTCGGCCTCTCGCAGGATGCCTCCCAGACACAAGGTGGCACCAGTGCCAACTTGGTCTTGTTTAAGAGTGCCAAGTGGGTCCTGAAAACTGACACCCAGAACAGTGGCTTGTGAGTTTTGTTTCCCAGGGAAAAAGCCTGTACAATGGTTCAGCGTCCTGCGGCCTTAAATTGCCGGGTGCCTCCTGCAATTCCGCATCTCGCCAGGTGTTTCCCAGACGCTAAGCAACACCATTTCCAACTTGGTCTGGTTTAAGAGTGCCAAGTGGGTCCTGCAAACTGACACCCAGAACAGTGGCTTGTGAGTTTTGTCTCCCAGGGAAAAAGCCTGTACAATGGTTCAGGTTCCTGCGGCCTTAAATTGCCAGGTGCCTCCTGGAATTGCGCCTCTCGCAGGATGCCTCCCAGACGCTAAGCAACACCAGTGCCAACTTGGTCTGGTTTTAGAGTGCCAGGTGCCTCCTGCAAGCTGACACCCAGAACAATGGCTTCTGAATTTTTTTTTCCAGGGAAAAAGCTTGTTGAATGGTTTTGGGTCCTGCGGCCTTAAATTGCCGGGTGCCTCCTGGAATTCCGCCTCTCGCAGGATGCCTCCCAGACGCAAGGTGGCACCAGTGCCAACTTGGTCTGGTTTGAGAGTGCCAAGTGCGTCCTGAAAACTGACACCCAGAACAGTGGCTTGTGAGTTTTGTTTCCCAGGGAAAAAGCCTGTACAATGGTTCAGGGTCCTGCGGCCTTTAATTGCCGGGTGCCTCCAGGAATTCCGCAACTCGCCAGGTGTTTCCCAGACGCTAAGCAACACCAGTGCCAACTTGGTCTGGTTTAAGAGTGCCAAGTGGGTCCTGGAAACTGACACCCAGAACAGTGGCTTGTGAGTTTTGTTTCCCAGGGAAAAAGCCTGTACAATGGTTCAGGGTCCTGAGGCCTTAAATTGCTGGGTACCTCCTGGAATTCAGCGTCTTGCAGGATGCCTCCAAGACACAAAATGGCACCAGTGCCAACTTGGTCTGGTTTGAGAGTGCCAGGTGGCTCCTGCAAACTGACACCCAGAACAGTGGCTTGTGAGTTTTGTTTCCCAGGGAAAAAGCCTGTACAATGGTTCAGGGTCCTGCGGACTTAAATTGCCGGGTGCCACCTGGAATTCGGCGACTCGCAGGATGCCTCCCAGACGCAAAGTGGCACCAGTTCCAACTTGGTCTGGTTTAAGAGTGCCAAGTGGGTCCTGAAAACTGACACCCAGAACAGTGGCTTGTGAGTTTTGTTTCCCAGGGAAAAAGCCTGTACAATGGTTCAGAGTCCTGCGGCCTTAAATTGACGGGTGCCTCCTGGAATTCCGCCTCTCGCAGGATGCCTTCCAGACGCAAGGTGGCACCAGTGCCAACTTGGTCTGCTTTGAGAGTGTCAAGTGGGTCCTGCAAACTGACACCCAGAACAATGGCTTCTGAATTTTTTTTTCCAGGGAAAAAGCCTGTAGAAAGTTTTTGGGTCCTGCGGCCTTAAATTGCCGGGTGCCTCCTGGAATTCCGCCTCTCGCAGGATGCCTCCCAGACGCAAGGTGGCACCAGTGCCAACTTGGTCTGGTTTGAGAGTGCCAAGTGCGTCCTGAAAACTGACACCCAGAACAGTGGCTTGTGAGTTTTGTTTCCCAGGGAAAAAGCCTGTACAATGGTTCAGGGTCCTGCGGCCTTAAATTGCCGGGTGCCTCCTGGAATTCCGCAACTCGCCAGGTGTTTCCCAGACGCTAAGCAACACCAGTGCCAACTTGGTCTGATTTAAGAGTGTCAAGTGGGTCCTGGAAACTGACACCCAGAACAGTGGCTTGTGAGTTTTGTTTCCCAGGGAAAAAGCCTGTATAATGGTTCAGGGTCCTGCGGCCTTAAATTGCCAGGTGCCTCCTGGAATTGCGCCTCTCGCAGGATGCCTCCCAGACGCAAGGTGGCACCAGTGCCAACTTGGTCTGGTTTGGGAGTGCCAGGTGCCTCCTGCAAACTGACACCCAGAACAATGGCTTCTGAATTTTTTTTTCCAGGGAAAAAGCCTGTAGAAAGGTTTTGGGTCCCGCGGCCTTAAATTGCCGGGTGCCTCCTGGAATTCCGCAACTCGCCAGGTGTTTCCCAGACGCTAAGCAACACCAGTGCCAACTTGGTCTGATTTAAGAGTGTCAAGTGGGTCCTGGAAACTGACACCCAGAACAGTGGCTTGTGCGTTTTGTTGCCCAGGGAAAAAGCCTGTACAGGGTCCTGCGGCCTTAAATTGCCGGGTGCCTCCTGGAATTCCGCCTCTCGCAGGATGCCTCCCAGACGCAAAATGGTTCCAGTGCCAACTTGGTCTGGTTTGAGAGTGCCAGGTGGCTCCTGCAAACTGACACCCAGAACAGTGGCTTGTGAGTTTTGTTTCCCAGGGAAAAAGCCTGTACAATGGTTCAGGGTCCTGCGGACTTCAATTGCCGGGTGCCTCCTGGAATTCGGCCTCTCGCAGGATGCCTCTCAGACACAAGGTGGCACCAGTTCCAACTTGGTCTGGTTTAAGAGTGCCAAGTGGGTCCTGAAAACTGACACCCAGAACAGTGGCTTGTGAGTTTTGTTGCGCAGGGAAAAAGCCTGTACAATGGTTCAGGATCCTGCGGCCTTAAATTGCCACGTGCCTCCTGGTATTCGGCCTCTCGCAGGATGCCTCCCAGACGCAAGGTGGCACCAGTGCCAACTTGGTCTGCTTTGCGAGTGTCAAGTGGGTCCTGCAAACTGACACCCAGAACAGTGGCTTGTGAGTTTTGTTTCCCAGGGAAAAAGCCTGTACAATGGTTCAGGGTCCTGCGGCCTTAAATTGCCGGATGCCTCCTGGAGATCCGCCTCTCGCAGGATGCCTCCCAGGCGCAACATGACACCAGTGCCAACTTGGTCTGGTTTGAGAGTGCCAAGTGGGTCCTGCAAACTGACACCCAGAACAGTGGCTTGTGAGTTTTGTTTCCCAGGGAAAAAGCCTGTACAATGGTTCAGTGTCCTGAGGCCTTAAATTGCGGGGTGCCTCCTGGAATTCGGCCTCTCGCAGGATGCCTCCCAGACGCAAGGTGGCACCAGTTCCAACTTGGTCTGGTTTAAGAGTGCCAAGTGGGTCCTGAAAACTGACACCCAGAACAATGGCTTCTGAATTATTTTTTCCAGGGAAAAAGCCTGTACAATGGTTCAGGGTCCTGCGGCCTTAAATTGCCGGGTGCCTCCTGGAATTCCGCAACTCGCCAGGTGTTTCCCAGACGCTAAGCAACACCAGTGCCAATTTGGTCTGGTTTAAGAGTGCCAAGTGGGTCCTGGAAACTGACACCCAGAACAGTGGCTTGTGAGTTTTGTTTCCCAGGGAAAAAGCCTGTACAATGGTTCAGGGTCCTGCGGCCTTAAATTGCCGGGTGCCTCCTCGAATTCAGCGTCTTGCAGGATGCCTCCCAGACGCAAGGTGGCACCAGTGCCAACTTGGTCTGCTTTAAGAGTGCCAGGTGGCTCCTGCAAACTGACACCCAGAACAGTGGCTTGTGAGTTTTGTTTCCCAGGGAAAAAGCCTGTACAATGGTTCAGGGTCCTGCGGCCTTAAATTGATGGGTGCCTCCTGAAATTCGGCCTCTCGCAGGATGCCTCCCAGACGCAAGGTGGCACCAGTGCCAACTTGGTCTGGTTTGAGAGTGCCAAGTGGGTCCTGAAAACTGACACCCAGAACAGTGGCTTCTGAATTTTGTTTTCCAGGGAAAAATCCTGTAGAATGGTTTTGGGTCCTGCGGCCTTAAATTGCCGGGTGCCTCCTGGAATTCGGCCTCTCGCAGGATGCCTCCCAGACGCAAGGTGGCACCAGTTCCAACTTGGTCTGGTTTAAGAGTGCCAAGTGGGTCCTGGAAACTGACACCCAGAACAGTGGCTTGTGAGTTTTGCTTCCCAGGGATAAAGGCTGTACAATGGTTCTGGGACCTGAGGCCTTAAATTGCCCGGTTGCCTCCTGGAATTGCGCCTCTCGCAGGATGCCTCCCATACGCAAGGTGGCACCAGTGCCAACTTGGTCTGCTTTGAGAGTGTCAAGTGGGTCCTGAAAACTGACACCCAGAACAGTGGCTTGTGAGTTTTGTTTCCCAGGGAAAAAGCCTGTACAATGGTTCAGGGGCCTGAGGCCTTAAATTGCCGGGTGCCTCCTGGAATTCCGCAACTCGCCAGGTGTTTCCCAGACGCTAAGCAACACCAGTGCCAACCTCGTCTGGTTTAAGAGTGCCAAGTGGGTCTTGAAAACTGACACCCAGAACAGTGGCTTGTGAGTTTTGTTTCCCAGGGAAAAAGCCTGTACAATGGTTCAGGGTCCTGCGGCCTTTAATTGCCGGGTTCCTCCTGGAATTCCGCATCTCGCCCGATGTTTCTCAGACGCTAAGCAACACCAGTGCCAACTTGGTCTGGTTTAAGAGTGCCAAGTGGGTCCTGCAAACTGACACCCAGAACAGTGGCTTGTGAGTTTTGTTTCCCAGGGAAAAAGCCTGTACAATGGTTCAGGTTCCTGCGGCCTTAAATTGCCGGGTGCCTCCTGGAATTCGGCGTCTTGCAAGATGCCTCCCAGACGCAAGGTGGCACCAGTGCCAACTTGGTCTGGTTTAAGAGTGCCAACTGGGTCCTGAAAACTGACACCCAGAACAGTGGCTTCTGAATTTTGTTTTCCAGGGAAAAAGCCTGTACAATGGTTCAGGGTCCTGCGGCCTTAAATTGCCGGGTGCCTCCTGGAATTCCGCCTCTCGCAGGATGCCTCCCAGACGCAAGGTGGCACCAGTGCCAACTTGGTCTGGTTTGAGAGTGCCAAGTGGGTCCTGAAAACTGACACCCAGAACAGTGGCTTGTGAGTTTTGTTTCCCAGGGAAAAAGCCTGTACAATGGTTCAGGGGCCTGAGGCCTTAAATTGCTGGGTGCCTCCTGGAATTCGGACTCTCGCAGGGTGCCTCCCAGAGGCAAAATGACACCATTTCCAACTTGGTCTGGTTTAAGAGTGTCAAGTTCGTCCTGAAAACTGACACCCAGAACAGTGGCTTGTGAGTTTTGTTTCCCAGGGAAAAAGCCTGTACAATGGTTCAGGGGCCTGAGGCCTTAAATTGCCGGGTGCCTCCTGGAATTCGGCCTCTCGCAGGATGCCTCCCAGACACAAGGTGGCACCAGTGCCAACTTGGTCTTGTTTAAGAGTGCCAAGTGGGTCCTGAAAACTGACACCCAGAACAGTGGCTTGTGAGTTTTGTTTCCCAGGGAAAAAGCCTGTACAATGGTTCAGCGTCCTGCGGCCTTAAATTGCCGGGTGCCTCCTGCAATTCCGCATCTCGCCAGGTGTTTCCCAGACGCTAAGCAACACCATTTCCAACTTGGTCTGGTTTAAGAGTGCCAAGTGGGTCCTGCAAACTGACACCCAGAACAGTGGCTTGTGAGTTTTGTCTCCCAGGGAAAAAGCCTGTACAATGGTTCAGGTTCCTGCGGCCTTAAATTGCCAGGTGCCTCCTGGAATTGCGCCTCTCGCAGGATGCCTCCCAGACGCTAAGCAACACCAGTGCCAACTTGGTCTGGTTTTAGAGTGCCAGGTGCCTCCTGCAAGCTGACACCCAGAACAATGGCTTCTGAATTTTTTTTTCCAGGGAAAAAGCTTGTTGAATGGTTTTGGGTCCTGCGGCCTTAAATTGCCGGGTGCCTCCTGGAATTCCGCCTCTCGCAGGATGCCTCCCAGACGCAAGGTGGCACCAGTGCCAACTTGGTCTGGTTTGAGAGTGCCAAGTGCGTCCTGAAAACTGACACCCAGAACAGTGGCTTGTGAGTTTTGTTTCCCAGGGAAAAAGCCTGTACAATGGTTCAGGGTCCTGCGGCCTTTAATTGCCGGGTGCCTCCTGGAATTCCGCAACTCGCCAGGTGTTTCCCAGACGCTAAGCAACACCAGTGCCAACTTGGTCTGGTTTAAGAGTGCCAAGTGGGTCCTGGAAACTGACACCCAGAACAGTGGCTTGTGAGTTTTGTTTCCCAGGGAAAAAGCCTGTACAATGGTTCAGGGTCCTGAGGCCTTAAATTGCTGGGTGCCTCCTGGAATTCAGCGTCTTGCAGGATGCCTCCAAGACACAAAATGGCACCAGTGCCAACTTGGTCTGGTTTGAGAGTGCCAGGTGGCTCCTGCAAACTGACACCCAGAACAGTGGCTTGTGAGTTTTGTTTCCCAGGGAAAAAGCCTGTACAATGGTTCAGGGTCCTGCGGACTTAAATTGCCGGGTGCCACCTGGAATTCGGCGACTCGCAGGATGCCTCCCAGACGCAAAGTGGCACCAGTTCCAACTTGGTCTGGTTTAAGAGTGCCAAGTGGGTCCTGAAAACTGACACCCAGAACAGTGGCTTGTGAGTTTTGTTTCCCAGGGAAAAAGCCTGTACAATGGTTCAGAGTCCTGCGGCCTTAAATTGACGGGTGCCTCCTGGAATTCCGCCTCTCGCAGGATGCCTTCCAGACGCAAGGTGGCACCAGTGCCAACTTGGTCTGCTTTGAGAGTGTCAAGTGGGTCCTGCAAACTGACACCCAGAACAATGGCTTCTGAATTTTTTTTTCCAGGGAAAAAGCCTGTAGAAAGGTTTTGGGTCCTGCGGCCTTAAATTGCCGGGTGCCTCCTGGAATTCCGCCTCTCGCAGGATGCCTCCCAGACGCAAGGTGGCACCAGTGCCAACTTGGTCTGGTTTGAGAGTGCCAAGTGCGTCCTGAAAACTGACACCCAGAACAGTGGCTTGTGAGTTTTGTTTCCCAGGGAAAAAGCCTGTACAATGGTTCAGGGTCCTGCGGCCTTAAATTGCCGGGTGCCTCCTGGAATTCCGCAACTCGCCAGGTGTTTCCCAGACGCTAAGCAACACCAGTGCCAACTTGGTCTGATTTAAGAGTGTCAAGTGGGTCCTGGAAACTGACACCCAGAACAGTGGCTTGTGAGTTTTGTTTCCCAGGGAAAAAGCCTGTACAATGGTTCAGGGTCCTGCGGCCTTAAATTGCCAGGTGCCTCCTGGAATTCCGCCTCTCGCAGGATGCCTCCAAGACGCAAAATGGCACCAGTGCCAACTTGGTCTGGTTTGAGAGTGCCAGGTGGCTCCTGCAAACTGACACCCAGAACAGTGGCTTGTGAATTTTGTTTCCCAGGGAAAAAGCCTGTACAATGGTTCAGGGTCCTGCGGACTTAAATTCCCGGTTGCCTCCTGGAATTCGGCGTCTTGCAGGATGCCTCCCAGACGCAAAATGGCACCAGTGCCAACTTGGTCTGGTTTGAGCGTGCCAGGTGGCTCCTGCAAACTGACACCCAGAACAGTGGCTTGTGAATTTTGTTTCCCAGGGAAAAAGCCTGTAGAATGATTTTGGGCTCTGTGGCCTTAAATTGCCGGGTGCCTCCTGGAATTCCGCCTCTCGCAGGATGCCTCCCAGACGCAAGGTGGCACCAGTGCCAACTTGGTCTGGTTTGAGAGTGCCAAGTGGGTCCTGAAAACTGACACCCAGAACAGTGGCTTGTGAGTTTTGTTTCCCAGGGAAAAAGCCTGCAGAATTGTTCACCGGCCTGAGGCCTTACATTGCTGGGTGCCTCCTGGAATTCGGCCTCTCGCAGGATGCCTCTCAGACACAAGGTGGCACCAGTGCCAACTTGGTCTTGTTTAAGAGTGCCAAGTGGGTCCTGAATACTGACACCCAGAACAGTGGCTTGTGAGTTTTGTTTCCCAGGGAAAAAGCCTGTACAGTGGTTCAGGGTCTTGCGGCCTTGAATTGCCGGGTGCCTCCTGGAATTCAGCCTCTCGCAGGATGCCTCCCAGACGCAAGGTGGCATCAGTGCCAACTTGGTCTGGTTTAAGAGTGCCAAGTGGGTCCTGAAAACTGACACCCAGAACAGTGGCTTGTGAGTTTTGTTTCCCAGGGAAAAAGCCTGTACAATGGTTGAGGGTCCTGCCTCCTTAAATTGCCGGGTGCCTCCTGGAATTCAGCCTCTCGCAGGATGCCTCCCAGACGCAAGGTGGCACCAGTGCCAACTTGGTCTGGTTTAAGAGTGCCAAGTGGGTCCTGAAAACTGACACCCAGAACAGTGGCTTGTGAGTTTTGTTTCCCAGGGAAAAAGCCTGTACAATGGTTCAGGTTCACGCGGCCTTAAATTGCGGGGTGCCTCCTGGAATTCCGCATCTCGCCAGATGTTTCCCAGACGCTAAGCAACACCAGTGCCAACTTGGTCTTGTTTGAGAGTGCCAAGTGTGACCTGCAAACTGACACCCAGAACAGTGGCTTGTGAGTTTTGTTTCCCAGGGAAAAAGCCTGTACAATGGTTCAGGGTCCTGCGGCCTTAAATTTCCGGATGCCTCCTGATATTCGGCGTCTTACAAGATGCCTCCCAGACGCAAGGTGGCAGCAGTGCCAACTTGGTCTGGGTTGAGAGTGCCAAGTGGGTCCTGCAAACTGACACCCAGAACAGTGGCTTGTGAGTTTTGTCTCCCAGGGAAAAAGCCTGTACAATGGTTCAGGTTCCTGCGGCCTTAAATTGCTGGGTGCCTCCTGGAATTGTGCCTCTCGCAGGATGCCTCCCAGACGCAAAGTGGCACCAGTGCCAACTTGGTCTGGTTTAAGAGTGCCAAGTGGGTCCTGAAAACTGACACCCAGAACAGTGGCTTGTGAGTTTTGTTTCCCAGGGAAAAAGCCTGTACAATGGTTCAGGGTCCTGCGGCCTTAAATTGCCGGGTGCCTCCTGGAATTCAGCCTCTCGCAGGATGCCTCCCAGACGCAAGGTGGCACCAGTGCCAACTTGGTCTGGTTTGAGAGTGCCAAGTGGGTCCTGAAAACTGACACCCAGAACAGTGGCTTGTGAGTTTTGTTTCCCAGGGAAAAAGCCTGTACAATGGTTCAGGGGCCTGAGGCCTTAAATTGCTGGGTGCCTCCTGGAATTCGGACTCTCGCAGGGTGCCTCCCAGAGGCAAAATGACACCATTTCCAACTTGGTCTGGTTTGAGAGTGTCAAGTGCGTCCTGAAAACTGACACCCAGAACAGTGGCTTGTGAGTTTTGTTGCCCAGGGAAAAAGCCTGTACAATGGTTCAGGGTCCTGCGGCCTTAAATTGCCGGGTGCCTCCTTGAATTGCGCCTCTCGCAGGATGCCTCCCAGACGCAAGGTGGCACCAGTTCCAACTTGGTCTGGTTTAAGAGTGCCAAGTGGGTCCTGAAAACTGACACCCAGAACAGTGGCTTGTGAGTTTTGTTTCCCAGGGAAAAAGCCTGTACAATGGTTCAGGGGCCTGAGGCCTTAAATTGCCGGGTGCCTCCTGGAATTCGGCCTCTCGCAGGATGCCTCCCAGACACAAGGTGGCGCCAGTGCCAACTTGGTCTTGTTTAAGAGTGCCAAGTGGGTCCTGAAAACTGACACCCAGAACAGTGGCTTGTGAGTTTTGTTTCCCAGGGAAAAAGCTTATACTGTGGTTTAGGGTCCTGCGGCCTTAAATTGCCGGGTGCCTCCTGGAATTGCGCCTCTCGCAGGATGCCTCCCAGACGCAAGGTGGCACCAGTGCCAACTTGGTCTGGTTTGAGAGTGCCAGGTGCCTCCTGCAAACTGACACCCAGAACAATGGCTTCTGAAATTTTTTTTCCAGGGAAAAAGCCTGTAGAAAGGTTTTGGGTCCTGCGGCCTTAAATTGCCGGGTGCCTCCTGGAATTCGGCCTCTCGCAGGATGCCTCCCAGACGCAAGGTGGCACCAGTGCCAACTTGGTCTGGTTTGAGAGTGCCAAGTGCGTCCTGAAAACTGACACCCAGAACAGTGGCTTGTGAGTTTTGTTTCCCAGGGAAAAAGCCTGTACAATGGTTCAGGGTCCTGCGGCCTTAAATTGCCGGGTGCCTCCTGGAATTCCGCAACTCGCCAGGTGTTTCCCAGACGCTAAGCAACACCAGTGCCAACTTGGTCTGATTTAAGAGTGTCAAGTGGGTCCTGGAAACTGACACCCAGAACAGTGGCTTGTGAGTTTTGTTTCCCAGGGAAAAAGCCTGTACAATGGTTCAGGGTCCTGCGGCCTTAAATTGCCAGGTGCCTCCTGGAATTCCGCCTCTCGCAGGATACCTCCAAGACGCAAAATGGCACCAGTGCCAACTTGGTCTGGTTTGAGAGTGCCAGGTGGCTCCTGCAAACTGACACCCAGAACAGTGGCTTGTGAGTTTTGTTTCCCAGGGAAAAAGCCTGTACAATGGTTCAGGGTCCTGCGGACTTAAATTCCCGGTTGCCTCCTGGAATTCGGCGTCTTGCAGGATGCCTCCCAGACGCAAAATGGCACCAGTGCCAACTTGGTCTGGTTTGAGAGTGCCAAGTGGCTCCTGCAAACTGACACCCAGAACAGTGGCTTGTGAATTTTGTTTCCCAGGGAAAAAGCCTGTAGAATGATTTTGGGTTCTGTGGCCTTAAAATGCCGGGTGCCTCCTGGAATTCCGCCTCTCGCAGGATGCCTCCCAGACGCAAGGTGGCACCAGTGCCAACTTGGTCTGGTTTGAGAGTGCCAAGTGGGTCCTGAAAACTGACACCCAGAACAGTGCCTTGTGAGTTTTGTTTCCCAGGGAAAAAGCCTGCAGAATTGTTCACCGGCCTGAAGCCTTAAATTGCTGGGTGCCTCCTGGAATTCGGCCTCTCGCAGGATGCCTCTCAGACACAAGGTGGCACCAGTGCCAACTTGGTCTTGTTTAAGAGTGCCAAGTGGGTCCTGAAAACTGACACCCAGAACAGTGGCTTGTGAGTTTTGTTTCCCAGGGAAAAAGCCTATACAGTGGTTCAGGGTCCTGCGGCCTTGAATTGCCGGGTGCCTCCTGGAATTGCGCCTCTCGCAGGATGCCTCCCAGACGCAAGGTGGCACCAGTGCCAACTTGGTCTGGTTTGAGAGTGCCAAGTGGGTCCTGAAAACTGACACCCAGAACAGTGGCTTGTGAGTTTTGTTGCCCAGGGAAAAAGCCTGTACAATGGTTCAGGGTCCTGCGGCCTTAAATTCCGGGTGCCACCAGGAATTGCGCCTCTCGCAGGATGCCTCCCAGACGCAAGGTGGCACCAGTGCCAACTTGGTCTGGTTTGGGAGTGCCAGGTGCCTCCTGCAAACTGACACCCAGAACAATGGCTTCTGAATTTTTTTTTCCAGGGAAAAAGCCTGTAGAAAGGTTTTGGGTCCCGCGGCCTTAAATTGCCGGGTGCCTCCTGGAATTCCGCAACTCGCCAGGTGTTTCCCAGACGCTAAGCAACACCAGTGCCAACTTGGTCTGATTTAAGAGTGTCAAGTGGGTCCTGGAAACTGACACCCAGAACAGTGGCTTGTGAGTTTTGTTGCCCAGGGAAAAAGCCTGTACAGGGTCCTGCGGCCTTAAATTGCCGGGTGCCTCCTGGAATTCCGCCTCTCGCAGGATGCCTCCCAGACGCAAAATGGTTCCAGTGCCAACTTGGTCTGGTTTGAGAGTGCCAGGTGGCTCCTGCAAACTGACACCCAGAACAGTGGCTTGTGAGTTTTGTTTCCCAGGGAAAAAGCCTGTACAATGGTTCAGGGTCCTGCGGACTTCAATTGCCGGGTGCCTCCTGGAATTCGGCCTCTCGCAGGATGCCTCTCAGACACAAGGTGGCACCAGTTCCAACTTGGTCTGGTTTAAGAGTGCCAAGTGGGTCCTGAAAACTGACACCCAGAACAGTGGCTTGTGAGTTTTGTTGCGCAGGGAAAAAGCCTTTACAATGGTTCAGGGTCCTGCGGCCTTAAATTGCCGGGTGCCACCTGGAATTGCGCCTCTCGCAGGATGCCTCCCAGACGCAAGGTGGCACCAGTGCCAACTTGGTCTGGTTTGAGAGTGCCAGGTGCCTCCTGCAAACTGACACCCAGAACAATGGCTTCTGAATTTTTTTTTCCAGGGAAAAAGCCTGTAGAAAGGTTTTGGGTCCTGCGGCCTTAAATTGCCGGGTGCCTCCTGGAATTCAGCCTCTCGCAGGATGCCTCCCAGATGCAAGGTGGCACCAGTGCCAACTTGGTCTGGTTTGAGACTGCCAAGTGGGTCCTGAAAACTGACACCCAGAACAGTGGCTTGTGAGTTTTGTTTCCCAGGGAAAAAGCCTGTACAATGGTTCAGGGGCCTGAGGCCTTAAATTGCTGGGTGCCTCCTGGAATTCGGACTCTCGCAGGGTGCCTCCCAGAGGCAAAATGACACCATTTCCAACTTGGTCTGGTTTGAGAGTGTCAAGTGCGTCCTGAAAACTGACACCCAGAACAGTGGCTTGTGAGTTTTGTTGCCCAGGGAAAAAGCCTGTACAATGGTTCAGGGTCCTGCGGCCTTAAATTGCCGGGTGCCTCCTTGAATTGCGCCTCTCGCAGGATGCCTCCCAGACGCAAGGTGGCACCAGTTCCAACTTGGTCTGGTTTAAGAGTGCCAAGTGGGTCCTGAAAACTGACACCCAGAACAGTGGCTTGTGAGTTTTGTTTCCCAGGGAAAAAGCCTGTACAATGGTTCAGGGGCCTGAGGCCTTAAATTGCCGGGTGCCTCCTGGAATTCGGCCTCTCGCAGGATGCCTCCCAGACACAAGGTGGCGCCAGTGCCAACTTGGTCTTGTTTAAGAGTGCCAAGTGGGTCCTGAAAACTGACACCCAGAACAGTGGCTTGTGAGTTTTGTTTCCTAGGGAAAAAGCTTATACTGTGGTTCAGGGTCCTGCGGCCTTAAATTGCCGGGTGCCTCCTGGAATTGCGCCTCTCGCAGGATGCCTCCCAGACGCAAGGTGGCACCAGTGCCAACTTGGTCTGGTTTGAGAGTGCCAGGTGCCTCCTGCAAACTGACACCCAGAACAATGGCTTCTGAATTTTTTTTTCCAGGGAAAAAGCCTGTAGAAAGGTTTTGGGTCCTGCGGCCTTAAATTGCCGGGTGCCTCCTGGAATTCCGCCTCTCGCAGGATGCCTCCCAGACGCAAGGTGGCACCAGTGCCAACTTGGTCTGGTTTGAGAGTGCCAAGTGCGTCCTGAAAACTGACACCCAGAACAGTGGCTTGTGAGTTTTGTTTCCCAGGGAAAAAGCCTGTACAATGGTTCAGGGTCCTGCGGCCTTAAATTGCCGGGTGCCTCCTGGAATTCCGCAACTCGCCAGGTGTTTCCCAGACGCTAAGCAACACCAGTGCCAACTTGGTCTGATTTAAGAGTGTCAAGTGGGTCCTGGAAACTGACACCCAGAACAGTGGCTTGTGAGTTTTGTTTCCCAGGGAAAAAGCCTGTACAATGGTTCAGGGTCCTGCGGCCTTAAATTGCCAGGTGCCTCCTGGAATTCTGCCTCTCGCAGGATGCCTCCAAGACGCAAAATGGCACCAGTGCCAACTTGGTCTGGTTTGAGAGTGCCAGGTGGCTCCTGCAAACTGACACCCAGAACAGTGGCTTGTGAATTTTGTTTCCCAGGGAAAAAGCCTGTACAATGGTTCAGGGTCCTGCGGACTTAAATTCCCGGTTGCCTCCTGGAATTCGGCGTCTTGCAGGATGCCTCCCAGACGC
Organism: Fringilla coelebs; assembly: GCF_963513975.1. NCBI lineage: Eukaryota > Metazoa > Chordata > Aves > Passeriformes > Fringillidae > Fringilla > Fringilla coelebs. Next base: position 65,020 of record NW_028167261.1, on the reverse strand, counting down.
AAAATGGCACCAGTGCCAACTTGGTCTGGTTTGAGAGTGCCAGGTGGCTCCTGCAAACTGACACCCAGAACAGTGGCTTGTGAATTTTGTTTCCCAGGGAAAAAGCCTGTAGAATGATTTTGGGTTCTGTGGCCTTAAAATGCCGGGTGCCTCCTGGAATTCCGCCTCTCGCAGGATGCCTCCCAGACGCAAGGTGGCACCAGTGCCAACTTGGTCTGGTTTGAGAGTGCCAAGTGGGTCCTGAAAACTGACACCCAGAACAGTGGCTTGTGAGTTTTGTTTCCCAGGGAAAAAGCCTGCAGAATTGTTCACCGGCCTGAGGCCTTAAATTGCTGGGTGCCTCCTGGATTTCGGCCTCTCGCAGGATGCCTCTCAGACACAAGGTGGCACCAGTGCCAACTTGGTCTTGTTTAAGAGTGCCAAGTGGGTCCTGAAAACTGACACCCAGAACAGTGGCTTGTGAGTTTTGTTTCCCAGGGAAAAAGCCTATACAGTGGTTCAGGGTCCTGCGGCCTTGAATTGCCGGGTGCCTCCTGGAATTGCGCCTCTCGCAGGATGCCTCCCAGACGCAAGGTGGCACCAGTGCCAACTTGGTCTGGTTTGAGAGTGCCAAGTGGGTCCTGAAAACTGACACCCAGAACAGTGGCTTGTGAGTTTTGTTTCCCAGGGAAAAAGCCTGTACAATGGTTCAGGGTCCTGCGGCCTTAAATTCCGGGTGCCACCTGGAATTGCGCCTCTCGCAGGATGCCTCCCAGACGCAAGGTGGCACCAGTGCCAACTTGGTCTGGTTTGGGAGTGCCAGGTGCCTCCTGCAAACTGACACCCAGAACAATGGCTTCTGAATTTTTTTTCCAGGGAAAAAGCCTGTAGAAAGGTTTTGGGTCCCGCGGCCTTAAATTGCCGGGTGCCTCCTGGAATTCCGCAACTCGCCAGGTGTTTCCCAGACGCTAAGCAACACCAGTGCCAACTTGGTCTGATTTAAGGGTGTCAAGTGGGTCCTGGAAACTGACACCCAGAACAGTGGCTTGTGAGTTTTGTTGCCCAGGGAAAAAGCCTGTACAGGGTCCTGCGGCCTTAAATTGCCGGGTGCCTCCTGGAATTCCGCCTCTCGCAGGATGCCTCCCAGACGCAAAATGGTTGCAGTGCCAACTTGGTCTGGTTTGAGAGTGCCAGGTGGCTCCTGCAAACTGACACCCAGAACAGTGGCTTGTGAGTTTTGTTTCCCAGGGAAAAAGCCTGTACAATGGTTCAGGGTCCTGCGGACTTCAATTGCCAGGTGCCTCCTGGAATTCAGCCACTCGCAGGATGCCTCCCAGACGCAAGGTGGCACCAGTTCCAATTTGGTCTGGTTTGAGAGTGCCAAGTGGGTCCTGAAAACTGACACCCAGAACAGTGGCTTGTGAGTTTTGTTTCCCAGGGAAAAAGCCTGTACAATGGTTCAGGGTCCTGAGGCCTTAAATTGCCAGGTGCCTCCTGGAATTCGGCCTCTCGCAGGATGCCTCTCAGACACAAGGTGGCACCAGTTCCAACTTGGTCTGGTTTAAGAGTGCCAAGTGGGTCCTGAAAACTGACACCCAGAACAGTGGCTTGTGAGTTTTGTTGCGCAGGGAAAAAGCCTTTACAATGGTTCAGGGTCCTGCGGCCTTAAATTGCCGGGTGCCACCTGGAATTGCGCCTCTCGCAGGATGCCTCCCAGACGCAAGGTGGCACCAGTGCCAACTTGGTCTGGTTTGAGAGTGCCAGGTGCCTCCTGCAAACTGACACCCAGAACAATGGCTTCTGAATTTTTTTTTCCAGGGAAAAAGCCTGTAGAAAGGTTTTGGGTCCTGCGGCCTTAAATTGCCGGGTGCCTCCTGGAATTCAGCCTCTCGCAGGATGCCTCCCAGACGCAAGGTGGCACCAGTGCCAACTTGGTCTGGTTTAAGAGTGCCAAGTGGGTCCTGAAAACTGACACCCAGAACAGTGGCTTGTGAGTTTTGTTTCCCAGGGAAAAAGCCTGTACAGTGGTTCAGGGTCCTGCGGCCTTGAATTGCCGGGTGCCTCCTGGAATTCAGCCTCTCGCAGGATGCCTCCCAGACGCAAGGTGGCATCAGTGCCAACTTGGTCTGGTTTAAGAGTGCCAAGTGGGTCCTGAAAACTGACACCCAGAACAGTGGCTTGTGAGTTTTGTTTCCCAGGGAAAAAGCCTGTACAATGGTTGAGGGTCCTGCCTCCTTAAATTGCCGGGTGCCTCCTGGAATTCAGCCTCTCGCAGGATGCCTCCCAGACGCAAGGTGGCACCAGTGCCAACTTGGTCTGGTTTAAGAGTGCCAAGTGGGTCCTGAAAACTGACACCCAGAACAGTGGCTTGTGAGTTTTGTTTCCCAGGGAAAAAGCCTGTACAATGGTTCAGGTTCACGCGGCCTTAAATTGCGGGGTGCCTCCTGGAATTCCGCATCTCGCCAGATGTTTCCCAGACGCTAAGCAACACCAGTGCCAACTTGGTCTTGTTTGAGAGTGCCAAGTGTGACCTGCAAACTGACACCCAGAACAGTGGCTTGTGAGTTTTGTTTCCCAGGGAAAAAGCCTGTACAATGGTTCAGGGTCCTGCGGCCTTAAATTTCCGGATGCCTCCTGATATTCGGCGTCTTACAAGATGCCTCCCAGACGCAAGGTGGCAGCAGTGCCAACTTGGTCTGGGTTGAGAGTGCCAAGTGGGTCCTGCAAACTGACACCCAGAACAGTGGCTTGTGAGTTTTGTCTCCCAGGGAAAAAGCCTGTACAATGGTTCAGGTTCCTGCGGCCTTAAATTGCTGGGTGCCTCCTGGAATTGTGCCTCTCGCAGGATGCCTCCCAGACGCAAAGTGGCACCAGTGCCAACTTGGTCTGGTTTAAGAGTGCCAAGTGGGTCCTGAAAACTGACACCCAGAACAGTGGCTTGTGAGTTTTGTTTCCCAGGGAAAAAGCCTGTACAATGGTTCAGGGTCCTGCGGCCTTAAATTGCCGGGTGCCTCCTGGAATTCAGCCTCTCGCAGGATGCCTCCCAGACGCAAGGTGGCACCAGTTCCAACTTGGTCTGGTTTAAGAGTGCCAAGTGGGTCCTGAAAACTGACACCCAGAACAGTGGCTTGTGAGTTTTGTTTCCCAGGGAAAAAGCCTGTACAATGGTTCAGGGGCCTGAGGCCTTAAATTGCCGGGTGCCTCCTGGAATTCGGCCTCTCGCAGGATGCCTCCCAGACACAAGGTGGCGCCAGTGCCAACTTGGTCTTGTTTAAGAGTGCCAAGTGGGTCCTGAAAACTGACACCCAGAACAGTGGCTTGTGAGTTTTGTTTCCTAGGGAAAAAGCTTATACTGTGGTTTAGGGTCCTGCGGCCTTAAATTGCCGGGTGCCTCCTGGAATTGCGCCTCTCGCAGGATGCCTCCCAGACGCAAGGTGGCACCAGTGCCAACTTGGTCTGGTTTGAGAGTGCCAGGTGCCTCCTGCAAACTGACACCCAGAACAATGGCTTCTGAATTTTTTTTTCCAGGGAAAAAGCCTGTAGAAAGGTTTTGGGTCCTGCGGCCTTAAATTGCCGGGTGCCTCCTGGAATTCGGCCTCTCGCAGGATGCCTCCCAGACGCAAGGTGGCACCAGTGCCAACTTGGTCTGGTTTGAGAGTGCCAAGTGCGTCCTGAAAACTGACACCCAGAACAGTGGCTTGTGAGTTTTGTTTCCCAGGGAAAAAGCCTGTACAATGGTTCAGGGTCCTGCGGCCTTAAATTGCCGGGTGCCTCCTGGAATTCCGCAACTCGCCAGGTGTTTCCCAGACGCTAAGCAACACCAGTGCCAACTTGGTCTGATTTAAGAGTGTCAAGTGGGTCCTGGAAACTGACACCCAGAACAGTGGCTTGTGAGTTTTGTTTCCCAGGGAAAAAGCCTGTACAATGGTTCAGGGTCCTGGGGCCTTAAATTGCCAGGTGCCTCCTGGAATTCCGCCTCTCGCAGGATGCCTCCAAGACGCAAAATGGCACCAGTGCCAACTTGGTCTGGTTTGAGAGTGCCAGGTGGCTCCTGCAAACTGACACCCAGAACAGTGGCTTGTGAATTTTGTTTCCCAGGGAAAAAGCCTGTACAATGGTTCAGGGTCCTGCGGACTTAAATTCCCGGTTGCCTCCTGGAATTCGGCGTCTTGCAGGATGCCTCCCAGACGCAAAATGGCACCAGTGCCAACTTGGTCTGGTTTGAGAGTGCCAGGTGGCTCCTGCAAACTGACACCCAGAACAGTGGCTTGTGAATTTTGTTTCCCAGGGAAAAAGCCTGTAGAATGATTTTGGGTTCTGTGGCCTTAAAATGCCGGGTGCCTCCTGGAATTCCGCCTCTCGCAGGATGCCTCCCAGACGCAAGGTGGCACCAGTGCCAACTTGGTCTGGTTTGAGAGTGCCAAGTGGGTCCTGAAAACTGACACCCAGAACAGTGGCTTGTGAGTTTTGTTTCCCAGGGAAAAAGCCTGCAGAATTGTTCACCGGCCTGAGGCCTTAAATTGCTGGGTGCCTCCTGGAATTCGGCCTCTCGCAGGATGCGTCTCAGACACAAGGTGGCACCAGTGCCAACTTGGTCTTGTTTAAGAGTGCCAAGTGGGTCCTGAAAACTGACACCCAGAACAGTGGCTTGTGAGTTTTGTTTCCCAGGGAAAAAGCCTATACAGTGGTTCAGGGTCCTGCGGCCTTGAATTGCCGGGTGCCTCCTGGAATTGCGCCTCTCGCAGGATGCCTCCCAGACGCAAGGTGGCACCAGTGCCAACTTGGTCTGGTTTGAGAGTGCCAAGTGGGTCCTGAAAACTGACACCCAGAACAGTGGCTTGTGAGTTTTGTTGCCCAGGGAAAAAGCCTGTACAATGGTTCAGGGTCCTGCGGCCTTAAATTCCGGGTGCCACCAGGAATTGCGCCTCTCGCAGGATGCCTCCCAGACGCAAGGTGGCACCAGTGCCAACTTGGTCTGGTTTGGGAGTGCCAGGTGCCTCCTGCAAACTGACACCCAGAACAATGGCTTCTGAATTTTTTTTTCCAGGGAAAAAGCCTGTAGAAAGGTTTTGGGTCCCGCGGCCTTAAATTGCCGGGTGCCTCCTGGAATTCCGCAACTCGCCAGGTGTTTCCCAGACGCTAAGCAACACCAGTGCCAACTTGGTCTGATTTAAGAGTGTCAAGTGGGTCCTGGAAACTGACACCCAGAACAGTGGCTTGTGAGTTTTGTTGCCCAGGGAAAAAGCCTGTACAGGGTCCTGCGGCCTTAAATTGCCGGGTGCCTCCTGGAATTCCGCCTCTCGCAGGATGCCTCCCAGACGCAAGGTGGCACCAGTGCCAACTTGGTCTGGTTTGAGAGTGCCAGGTGCCTCCTGCAAACTGACACCCAGAACAATGGCTTCTGAATTTTTTTTTCCAGGGAAAAAGCCTGTAGAAAGGTTTTGGGTCCTGCGGCCTTAAATTGCCGGGTGCCTCCTGGAATTCCGCCTCTCGCAGGATGCCTCCCAGACGCAAGGTGGCACCAGTGCCAACTTGGTCTGGTTTGAGAGTGCCAAGTGCGTCCTGAAAACTGACACCCAGAACAGTGGCTTGTGAGTTTTGTTTCCCAGGGAAAAAGCCTGTACAATGGTTCAGGGTCCTGCGGCCTTAAATTGCCGGGTGCCTCCTGGAATTCCGCAACTCGCCAGGTGTTTCCCAGACGCTAAGCAACACCAGTGCCAACTTGGTCTGATTTAAGAGTGTCAAGTGGGTCCTGGAAACTGACACCCAGAACAGTGGCTTGTGAGTTTTGTTTCCCAGGGAAAAAGCCTGTACAATGGTTCAGGGTCCTGCGGACTTAAATTCCCGGTTGCCTCCTGGAATTCGGCGTCTTGCAGGATGCCTCCCAGACGCAAAATGGCACCAGTGCCAACTTGGTCTGGTTTGAGAGTGCCAGGTGGCTCCTGCAAACTGACACCCAGAACAGTGGCTTGTGAATTTTGTTTCCCAGGGAAAAAGCCTGTAGAATGATTTTGGGTTCTGTGGCCTTAAATTGCCGGGTGCCTCCTGGAATTCCGCAACTCGCCAGGTGTTTCCCAGACGCTAAGCAACACCAGTGCCAACTTGGTCTGATTTAAGAGTGTCAAGTGGGTCCTGGAAACTGACACCCAGAACAGTGGCTTGTGAGTTTTGTTTCCCAGGGAAAAAGCCTGTACAATGGTTCAGGGTCCTGCGGCCTTAAATTTCCAGGTGCCTCCTGGAATTCTGCCTCTCGCAGGATGCCTCCAAGACGCAAAATGGCACCAGTGCCAACTTGGTCTGGTTTGAGAGTGCCAGGTGGCTCCTGCAAACTGACACCCAGAACAGTGGCTTGTGAATTTTGTTTCCCAGGGAAAAAGCCTGTACAATGGTTCAGGGTCCTGCGGACTTAAATTCCCGGTTGCCTCCTGGAATTCGGCGTCTTGCAGGATGCCTCCCAGACGCAAAATGGCACCAGTGCCAACTTGGTCTGGTTTGAGAGTGCCAGGTGCCTCCTGCAAACTGACACCCAGAACAATGGCTTCTGAATTTTTTTTTCCAGGGAAAAAGCCTGTAGAAAGGTTTTGGGTCCTGCGGCCTTAAATTGCCGGGTGCCTCCTGGAATTCCGCCTCTCGCAGGATGCCTCCCAGACGCAAGGTGGCACCAGTGCCAACTTGGTCTGGTTTGAGAGTGCCAAGTGCGTCCTGAAAACTGACACCCAGAACAGTGGCTTGTGAGTTTTGTTTCCCAGGGAAAAAGCCTGTACAATGGTTCAGGGTCCTGCGGCCTTAAATTGCCGGGTGCCTCCTGGAATTCCGCAACTCGCCAGGTGTTTCCCAGACGCTAAGCAACACCAGTGCCAACTTGGTCTGATTTAAGAGTGTCAAGTGGGTCCTGGAAACTGACACCCAGAACAGTGGCTTGTGAGTTTTGTTTCCCAGGGAAAAAGCCTGTACAATGGTTCAGGGTCCTGCGGCCTTAAATTGCCAGGTGCCTCCTGGAATTCCGCCTCTCACAGGATGCCTCCAAGACGCAAAATGGCACCAGTGCCAACTTGGTCTGGTTTGAGAGTGCCAGGTGGCTCCTGCAAACTGACACCCAGAACAGTGGCTTGTGAATTTTGTTTCCCAGGGAAAAAGCCTGTACAATGGTTCAGGGTCCTGCGGACTTAAATTCCCGGTTGCCTCCGGGAATTCGGCGTCTTGCAGGATGCCTCCCAGACGCAAAATGGCACCAGTGCCAACTTGGTCTGGTTTGAGAGTGCCAGGTGGCTCCTGCAAACTGACACCCAGAACAGTGGCTTGTGAGTTTTGTTTCCCAGGGAAAAAGCCTGTACAATGGTTCAGGGTCCTGCGGCCTTAAATTGCCGGGTGCCTCCTGGAATTCCGCAACTCGCCAGGTGTTTCCCAGACGCTAAGCAACACCAGTGCCAACTTGGTCTGATTTAAGAGTGTCAAGTGGGTCCTGGAAACTGACACCCAGAACAGTGGCTTGTGAGTTTTGTTTCCCAGGGAAAAAGCCTGTACAATGGTTCAGGGTCCTGCGGCCTTAAATTTCCAGGTGCCTCCTGGAATTCTGCCTCTCGCAGGATGCCTCCAAGACGCAAAATGGCACCAGTGCCAACTTGGTCTGGTTTGAGAGTGCCAGGTGGCTCCTGCAAACTGACACCCAGAACAGTGGCTTGTGAATTTTGTTTCCCAGGGAAAAAGCCTGTACAATGGTTCAGGGTCCTGCGGACTTAAATTCCCGGTTGCCTCCTGGAATTCGGCGTCTTGCAGGATGCCTCCCAGACGCAAAATGGCACCAGTGCCAACTTGGTCTGGTTTGAGAGTGCCAGGTGGCTCCTGCAAACTGACACCCAGAACAGTGGCTTGTGAATTTTGTTTCCCAGGGAAAAAGCCTGTAGAATGATTTTGGGTTCTGTGGCCTTAAAATGCCGGGTGCCTCCTGGAATTCCGCCTCTCGCAGGATGCCTCCCAGACGCAAGGTGGCACCAGTGCCAACTTGGTCTGGTTTGAGAGTGCCAAGTGGGTCCTGAAAACTGACACCCAGAACAGTGGCTTGTGAGTTTTGTTTCCCAGGGAAAAAGCCTGCAGAATTGTTCACCGGCCTGAGGCCTTAAATTGCTGGGTGCCTCCTGGAATTCGGCCTCTCGCAGGATGCCTCTCAGACACAAGGTGGCACCAGTGCCAACTTGGTCTTGTTTAAGAGTGCCAAGTGGGTCCTGAAAACTGACACCCAGAACAGTGGCTTGTGAGTTTTGTTTCCCAGGGAAAAAGCCTATACAGTGGTTCAGGGTCCTGCGGCCTTGAATTGCCGGGTGCCTCCTGGAATTGTGCCTCTCGCAGGATGCCTCCCAGACGCAAGGTGGCACCAGTGCCAACTTGGTCTGGTTTGAGAGTGCCAAGTGGGTCCTGAAAACTGACACCCAGAACAGTGGCTTGTGAGTTTTGTTTCCCAGGGAAAAAGCCTGTACAATGGTTCAGGGTCCTGCGGCCTTAAATTCCGGGTGCCACCTGGAATTGCGCCTCTCGCAGGATGCCTCCCAGACGCAAGGTGGCACCAGTGCCAACTTGGTCTGGTTTGGGAGTGCCAGGTGCCTCCTGCAAACTGACACCCAGAACAATGGCTTCTGAATTTTTTTTTCCAGGGAAAAAGCCTGTAGAAAGGTTTTGGGTCCCGCGGCCTTAAATTGCCGGGTGCCTCCTGGAATTCCGCAACTCGCCAGGTGTTTCCCAGACGCTAAGCAACACCAGTGCCAACTTGGTCTGATTTAAGGGTGTCAAGTGGGTCCTGGAAACTGACACCCAGAACAGTGGCTTGTGAGTTTTGTTGCCCAGGGAAAAAGCCTGTACAGGGTCCTGCGGCCTTAAATTGCCGGGTGCCTCCTGGAATTCCGCCTCTCGCAGGATGCCTCCCAGACGCAAAATGGTTCCAGTGCCAACTTGGTCTGGTTTGAGAGTGCCAGATGGCTCCTGCAAACTGACACCCAGAACAGTGGCTTGTGAGTTTTGTTTCCCAGGGAAAAAGCCTGTACAATGGTTCAGGGTCCTGCGGACTTCAATTGCCGGGTGCCTCCTGGAATTCAGCCACTCGCAGGATGCCTCCCAGACGCAAGGTGGCACCAGTTCCAACTTGGTCTGGTTTAAGAGTGCCAACTGGGTCCTGAAAACTGACACCCAGAACAGTGGCTTGTGAGTTTTGTTTCCCAGGGAAAAAGCCTGTACAATGGTTCAGGGTCCTGAGGCCTTAAATTGCCAGGTGCCTCCTGGAATTCGGCCTCTCGCAGGATGCCTCTCAGACACAAGGTGGCACCAGTTCCAACTTGGTCTGGTTTAAGAGTGCCAAGTGGGTCCTGAAAACTGACACCCAGAACAGTGGCTTGTGAGTTTTGTTGCGCAGGGAAAAAGCCTTTACAATGGTTCAGGGTCCTGCGGCCTTAAATTGCCGGGTGCCACCTGGAATTGCGCCTCTCGCAGGATGCCTCCCAGACGCAAGGTGGCACCAGTGCCAACTTGGTCTGGTTTGAGAGTGCCAGGTGCCTCCTGAAAACTGACACCCAGAACAATGGCTTCTGAATTTTTTTTTCCAGGGAAAAAGCCTGTAGAAAGGTTTTGGGTCCTGCGGCCTTAAATTGCCGGGTGCCTCCTGGAATTCAGCCTCTCGCAGGATGCCTCCCAGACGCAAGGTGGCACCAGTGCCAACTTGGTCTGGTTTAAGAGTGCCAAGTGGGTCCTGAAAACTGACACCCAGAACAGTGGCTTGTGAGTTTTTTTTCCCAGGGAAAAAGCCTGTACAATGGTTCAGGGGCCTGAGGCCTTAAATTGCCGGGTGCCTCCTGGAATTCGGCCTCTCGCAGGATGCCTCCCAGACGCAAGGTGGCACCAGTGCCAACTTGGTAGGGTTTAAGAGTGCCAAGTGGGTCCTGAAAACTGACACCCAGAACAGTGGCTTGTGAGTTTTGTTTCCCAGGGAAAAAGCCTGTAGAATTGTTCAGGGGCCTGAAGCCTTAAATTGCCGGGTGCCTCCTGGAATTCGGCCTCTCGCAGGATGCCTCCCAGACACAAGGTGGCGCCAGTGCCAACTTGGTCTTGTTTAAGAGTGCCAAGTGGGTCCTGAAAACTGACACCCAGAACAGTGGCTTGTGAGTTTTGTTTCCTAGGGAAAAAGCTTATGCTCTGGTTCAGGGTCCTGCGGCCTTAAATTGCCGGGTGCCTCCTGGAATTGCGCCTCTCGCAGGATGCCTCCCAGACGCAAGGTGGCACCAGTGCCAACTTGGTCTGGTTTGAGAGTGCCAGGTGCCTCCTGCAAACTGACACCCAGAACAATGGCTTCTGAATTTTTTTTTCCAGGGAAAAAGCCTGTAGAAAGGTTTTGGGTCCTGCGGCCTTAAATTGCCGGGTGCCTCCTGGAATTCCGCCTCTCGCAGGATGCCTCCCAGACGCAAGGTGGCACCAGTGCCAACTTGGTCTGGTTTGAGAGTGCCAAGTGCGTCCTGAAAACTGACACCCAGAACAGTGGCTTGTGAGTTTTGTTTCCCAGGGAAAAAGCCTGTACAATGGTTCAGGGTCCTGCGGCCTTAAATTGCCGGGTGCCTCCTGGAATTCCGCAACTCGCCAGGTGTTTCCCAGACGCTAAGCAACACCAGTGCCAACTTGGTCTGATTTAAGAGTGTCAAGTGGGTCCTGGAAACTGACACCCAGAACAGTGGCTTGTGAGTTTTGTTTCCCAGGGAAAAAGCCTGTACAATGGTTCAGGGTCCTGCGGCCTTAAATTTCCAGGTGCCTCCTGGAATTCTGCCTCTCGCAGGATGCCTCCAAGACGCAAAATGGCACCAGTGCCAACTTGGTCTGGTTTGAGAGTGCCAGGTGGCTCCTGCAAACTGACACCCAGAACAGTGGCTTGTGAATTTTGTTTCCCAGGGAAAAAGCCTGTACAATGGTTCAGGGTCCTGCGGACTTAAATTCCCGGTTGCCTCCTGGAATTCGGCGTCTTGCAGGATGCCTCCCAGACGCAAAATGGCACCAGTGCCAACTTGGTCTGGTTTGAGAGTGCCAGGTGGCTCCTGCAAACTGACACCCAGAACAGTGGCTTGTGAATTTTGTTTCCCAGGGAAAAAGCCTGTAGAATGATTTTGGGTTCTGTGGCCTTAAAATGCCGGGTGCCTCCTGGAATTCCGCCTCTCGCAGGATGCCTCCCAGACGCAAGGTGGCACCAGTGCCAACTTGGTCTGGTTTGAGAGTGCCAAGTGGGTCCTGAAAACTGACACCCAGAACAGTGGCTTGTGAGTTTTGTTTCCCAGGGAAAAAGCCTGCAGAATTGTTCACCGGCCTGAGGCCTTAAATTGCTGGGTGCCTCCTGGAATTCGGCCTCTCGCAGGATGCCTCTCAGACACAAGGTGGCACCAGTGCCAACTTGGTCTTGTTTAAGAGTGCCAAGTGGGTCCTGAAAACTGACACCCAGAACAGTGGCTTGTGAGTTTTGTTTCCCAGGGAAAAAGCCTATACAGTGGTTCAGGGTCCTGCGGCCTTGAATTGCCGGGTGCCTCCTGGAATTGCGCCTCTCGCAGGATGCCTCCCAGACGCAAGGTGGCACCAGTGCCAACTTGGTCTGGTTTGAGAGTGCCAAGTGGGTCCTGAAAACTGACACCCAGAACAGTGGCTTGTGAGTTTTGTTTCCCAGGGAAAAAGCCTGTACAATGGTTCAGGGTCCTGCGGCCTTAAATTCCGGGTGCCACCTGGAATTGCGCCTCTCGCAGGATGCCTCCCAGACGCAAGGTGGCACCAGTGCCAACTTGGTCTGGTTTGGGAGTGCCAGGTGCCTCCTGCAAACTGACACCCAGAACAATGGCTTCTGAATTTTTTTTTCCAGGGAAAAAGCCTGTAGAAAGGTTTTGGGTCCCGCGGCCTTAAATTGCCGGGTGCCTCCTGGAATTCCGCAACTCGCCAGGTGTTTCCCAGACGCTAAGCAACACCAGTGCCAACTTGGTCTGATTTAAGGGTGTCAAGTGGGTCCTGGAAACTGACACCCAGAACAGTGGCTTGTGAGTTTTGTTGCCCAGGGAAAAAGCCTGTACAGGGTCCTGCGGCCTTAAATTGCCGGGTGCCTCCTGGAATTCCGCCTCTCGCAGGATGCCTCCCAGACGCAAAATGGTTCCAGTGCCAACTTGGTCTGGTTTGAGAGTGCCAGATGGCTCCTGCAAACTGACACCCAGAACAGTGGCTTGTGAGTTTTGTTTCCCAGGGAAAAAGCCTGTACAATGGTTCAGGGTCCTGCGGACTTCAATTGCCGGGTGCCTCCTGGAATTCAGCCACTCGCAGGATGCCTCCCAGACGCAAGGTGGCACCAGTTCCAACTTGGTCTGGTTTAAGAGTGCCAACTGGGTCCTGAAAACTGACACCCAGAACAGTGGCTTGTGAGTTTTGTTTCCCAGGGAAAAAGCCTGTACAATGGTTCAGGGTCCTGAGGCCTTAAATTGCCTGGTGCCTCCTGGAATTCGGCCTCTCGCAGGATGCCTCTCAGACACAAGGTGGCACCAGTTCCAACTTGGTCTGGTTTAAGAGTGCCAAGTGGGTCCTGAAAACTGACACCCAGAACAGTGGCTTGTGAGTTTTGTTGCGCAGGGAAAAAGCCTTTACAATGGTTCAGGGTCCTGCGGCCTTAAATTGCCGGGTGCCACCTGGAATTGCGCCTCTCGCAGGATGCCTCCCAGACGCAAGGTGGCACCAGTGCCAACTTGGTCTGGTTTGAGAGTGCCAGGTGCCTCCTGAAAACTGACACCCAGAACAATGGCTTGTGAATTTTTTTTTCCAGGGAAAAAGCCTGTAGAAAGGTTTTGGGTCCTGCGGCCTTAAATTGCCGGGTGCCTCCTGGAATTCAGCCTCTCGCAGGATGCCTCCCAGACGCAAGGTGGCACCAGTGCCAACTTGGTCTGGTTTAAGAGTGCCAAGTGGGTCCTGAAAACTGACACCCAGAACAGTGGCTTGTGAGTTTTGTTTCCCAGGGAAAAAGCCTGTACAATGGTTCAGGGGCCTGAGGCCTTAAATTGCTGGGTGCCTCCTGGAATTGCGCCTCTCGTAGGGTGCCTCCCAGAGGCAAAATGACACCATTTCCAACTTGGTCTGGTTTGAGAGTGTCAAGTGCGTCCTGAAAACTGACACCCAGAACAGTGGCTTGTGAGTTTTGTTTCCCAGGGAAAAAGCCTGTACAATGGTTCAGGGTCCTGCGGCCTTAAATTGCCGGGTGCCTCCTGGAATTCGGCCTCTCGCAGGATGCCTCCCAGACGCAAGGTGGCACCAGTGCCAACTTGGTAGGGTTTAAGAGTGCCAAGTGGGTCCTGAAAACTGACACCCAGAACAGTGGCTTGTGAGTTTTGTTTCCCAGGGAAAAAGCCTGTAGAATTGTTCAGGGGCCTGAGGCCTTAAATTGCCGGGTGCCTCCTGGAATTCGGCCTCTCGCAGGATGCCTCCCAGACACAAGGTGGCGCCAGTGCCAACTTGGTCTTGTTTAAGAGTGCCAAGTGGGTCCTGAAAACTGACACCCAGAACAGTGGCTTGTGAGTTTTGTTTCCTAGGGAAAAAGCTTATGCTCTGGTTCAGGGTCCTGCGGCCTTAAATTGCCGGGTGCCTCCTGGAATTGCGCCTCTCGCAGGATGCCTCCCAGACGCAAGGTGGCACCAGTGCCAACTTGGTCTGGTTTGAGAGTGCCAGGTGCCTCCTGCAAACTGACACCCAGAACAATGGCTTCTGAATTTTTTTTTCCAGGGAAAAAGCCTGTAGAAAGGTTTTGGGTCCTGCGGCCTTAAATTGCCGGGTGCCTCCTGGAATTCCGCCTCTCGCAGGATGCCTCCCAGACGCAAGGTGGCACCAGTGCCAACTTGGTCTGGTTTGAGAGTGCCAAGTGCGTCCTGAAAACTGACACCCAGAACAGTGGCTTGTGAGTTTTGTTTCCCAGGGAAAAAGCCTGTACAATGGTTCAGGGTCCTGCGGCCTTAAATTGCCGGGTGCCTCCTGGAATTCCGCAACTCGCCAGGTGTTTCCCAGACGCTAAGCAACACCAGTGCCAACTTGGTCTGATTTAAGAGTGTCAAGTGGGTCCTGGAAACTGACACCCAGAACAGTGGCTTGTGAGTTTTGTTTCCCAGGGAAAAAGCCTGTACAATGGTTCAGGGTCCTGCGGCCTTAAATTGCCAGGTGCCTCCTGGAATTCCGCCTCTCACAGGATGCCTCCAAGACGCAAAATGGCACCAGTGCCAACTTGGTCTGGTTTGAGAGTGCCAGGTGGCTCCTGCAAACTGACACCCAGAACAGTGGCTTGTGAATTTTGTTTCCCAGGGAAAAAGCCTGTACAATGGTTCAGGGTCCTGCGGACTTAAATTCCCGGTTGCCTCCGGGAATTCGGCGTCTTGCAGGATGCCTCCCAGACGCAAAATGGCACCAGTGCCAACTTGGTCTGGTTTGAGAGTGCCAGGTGGCTCCTGCAAACTGACACCCAGAACAGTGGCTTGTGAATTTTGTTTCCCAGGGAAAAAGCCTGTAGAATGATTTTGGGTTCTGTGGCCTTAAATTGCCGGGTGCCTCCTGGAATTCCGCCTCTCGCAGGATGCCTCCCAGACGCAAGGTGGCACCAGTGCCAACTTGGTCTGGTTTGAGAGTGCCAAGTGGGTCCTGAAAACTGACACCCAGAACAGTGGCTTGTGAGTTTTGTTTCCCAGGGAAAAAGCCTGCAGAATTGTTCACCGGCCTGAGGCCTTAAATTGCTGGGTGCCTCCTGGAATTCGGCCTCTCGCAGGATGCCTCTAAGACACAAGGTGGCACCAGTGCCAACTTGGTCTTGTTTAAGAGTGCCAAGTGGGTCCTGAAAACTGACACCCAGAACAGTGGCTTGTGAGTTTTGTTTCCCAGGGAAAAAGCCTATACAGTGGTTCAGGGTCCTGCGGCCTTGAATTGCCGGGTGCCTCCTGGAATTGCGCCTCTCGCAGGATGCCTCCCAGACGCAAGGTGGCACCAGTGCCAACTTGGTCTGGTTTGAGAGTGCCAAGTGGGTCCTGAAAACTGACACCCAGAACAGTGGCTTGTGAGTTTTGTTGCCCAGGGGAAAAGCCTGTACAATGGTTCAGGGTCCTGCGGCCTTAAATTCCGGGTGCCACCTGGAATTGCGCCTCTCGCAGGATGCCTCCCAGACGCAAGGTGGCACCAGTGCCAACTTGGTCTGGTTTGAGAGTGCCAGGTGCCTCCTGCAAACTGACACCCAGAACAATGGCTTCTGAATTTTTTTTTCCAGGGAAAAAGCCTGTAGAAAGGTTTTGGGTCCCGCGGCCTTAAATTGCCGGGTGCCTCCTGGAATTCCGCAACTCGCCAGGTGTTTCCCAGACGCTAAGCAACACCAGTGCCAACTTGGTCTGATTTAAGAGTGTCAAGTGGGTCCTGGAAACTGACACCCAGAACAGTGGCTTGTGAGTTTTGTTGCCCAGGGAAAAAGCCTGTACAGGGTCCTGCGGCCTTAAATTGCCGGGTGCCTCCTGGAATTCCGCCTCTCGCAGGATGCCTCCCAGACGCAAAATGGTTCCAGTGCCAACTTGGTCTGGTTTGAGAGTGCCAGGTGGCTCCTGCAAACTGACACCCAGAACAGTGGCTTGTGAGTTTTGTTTCCCAGGGAAAAAGCCTGTACAATGGTTCAGGGTCCTGCGGACTTCAATTGCCGGGTGCCTCCTGGAATTCAGCCACTCGCAGGATGCCTCTCAGACACAAGGTTGCACCAGTTCCAACTTGGTCTGGTTT
This sequence comes from Fringilla coelebs, assembly GCF_963513975.1. NCBI lineage: Eukaryota > Metazoa > Chordata > Aves > Passeriformes > Fringillidae > Fringilla > Fringilla coelebs. Next base: position 49,264 of record NW_028167261.1, on the reverse strand, counting down.
AAGAGTGCCAAGTGGGTCCTGAAAACTGACACCCAGAACAGTGGCTTGTGAGTTTTGTTTCCCAGGGAAAAAGCCTGTACAATGGTTCCGGGTCCTGCGGCCTTAAATTGCCGGGTGCCACCTGAAATTGCGCCTCTCGCAGGATGCCTCCCAGACGCAAGGTGGCACCAGTTCCAACTTGGTCTGGTTTAAGAGTGCCAAGTGGGTCCTGAAAACTGACACCCAGAACAGTTGCTTGTGAGTTTTGTTGCGCAGGGAAAAAGCCTTTACAATGGTTCAGGGTCCTGCGGCCTTAAATTGCCGGGTGCCATCTGGAATTGCGCCTCTCGCAGGATGCCTCCCAGACGCAAGGTGGCACCAGTGCCAACTTGGTCTGGTTTGAGAGTGCCAGGTGCCTCCTGCAAACTGACACCCAGAACAATGGCTTCTGAATTTTTTTTTCCAGGGAAAAAGCCTGTAGAAAGGTTTTGGGTCCTGCGGCCTTATTATGCCGGGTGCCTCCTGGAATTCCGCCTCTTGCTGGATGCCTCCCAGACGCAAGGTGGCACCAGTGCCAACTTGGTCTGGTTTGAGAGTGCCAAGTGCGTCCTGAAAACTGACACCCAGAACAGTGGCTTGTGAGTTTTGTTTCCCAGGGAAAAAGCCTGTACAATGGTTCAGGGTCCTGCGGCCTTAAATTGCCGGGTGCCTCCTGGAATTCGGACTCTCGCAGGGTGCCTCCCAGAGGCAAAATGACACCATTTCCAACTTGGTCTGGTTTGAGAGTGTCAAGTGGGTCCTGAAAACTGACACCCAGAACAGTGGCTTGTGAGTTTTGTTTCCCAGGGAAAAAGCCTGTACAATGGTTCAGGGTCCTGCGGCCTTAAATTGCCGGGTGCCTCCTGGAATTCCGCAACTCGCCAGGTGTTTCCCAGACGCTAAGCAACACCAGTGCCAACTTGGTCTGGTTTAAGAGTGCCAAGTGGGTCCTGAAAACTGACACCCAGAACAGTGGCTTGTGAGTTTTGTTTCCCAGGGAAAAAGCCTGTACAATGGTTCAGGGTCCTGCAGCCTTTAATTGCCGGGTGCCTCCTGGAATTCCGCATCTCGCCAGATGTTTCCCAGACGCTAAGCAACACCAGTGCCGACTTGGTCTGGTTTAAGAGTGCCAAGTGGGTCCTGCAAACTGACACCCAGAACAGTGGCTTGTGAGTTTTGTTTCCCAGGGAAAAAGCCTGTAGAATTGTTCAGTGGCCTGAGGCCTTAAATTGCTGGGTGCCTCCTGGAATTCGGCGTCTTGCAAGATGCCTCCCAGACGCAAGGTGGCACCAGTGCCAACTTGGTCTTGTTTGAGAGTGCCAAGTGGGTCCTGCAAACTGACACCCAGAACAGTGGCTTGTGAATTTTGTTTTCCAGGGAAAAAGCCTGTAGAATGGTTTTGGGTCCTGCGGCCTTAAATTGCCGGGTGCCTCCTGGAATTGCGCCTCTCGCAGGATGCCTCCCAGACGCAAGGTGGCACCAGTGCCAACTTGGTCTGGTTTGAGAGTGCCAAGTGGGTCCTGAAAACTGACACCCAGAACAGTGGCTTGTGAGTTTTGTTTCCCAGGAAAAAAGCCTGTACAATGGTTCAGGGGCCTGAGGCCTTAAATTGCTGGGTGCCTCCTGGAATTCGGACTCTCGCAGGGTGCCTCCCAGAGGCAAAATGACACCATTTCCAACTTGGTCTGGTTTGAGAGTGTCAAGTGCGTCCTGAAAACTGACACCCAGAACAGTGGCTTGTGAGTTTTGTTTCCCAGGGAAAAAGCCTGTACAATGGTTCAGGGTCCTGCGGCCTTAAATTGCCGGGTGCCTCCTGGAATTCGGCCTCTCGCAGGATGCCTCCCAGACGCAAGGTGGCACCAGTTCCAACTTGGTAGGGTTTAAGAGTGCCAAGTGGGTCCTGAAAACTGACACCCAGAACAGTGGCTTGTGAGTTTTGTTTCCCAGGGAAAAAGCCTGTAGAATTGTTCAGGGGCCTGAGGCCTTAAATTGCCGGGTGCCTCCTGGAATTCGGCCTCTCGCAGGATGCCGCCCAGACACAAGGTGGCACCAGTGCCAACTTGGTCTTTTTTAAGAGTGCCAAGTGGGTCCGGAAAACTGACACTCAGAACAGTGGCTTGTGAGTTTTGTGTCTCAGGGAAAAAGCTTATACTGTGGTTCAGGGTCCTGCGGCCTTAAATTGCCGGGTGCCTCCTGGAATTGCGCCTCACGCTGGATGCCTCCCAGACGCAAGGTGGCACCAGTGCCAACTTGGTCTGGTTTGAGAGTGTCAAGTGGGTCCTGAAAACTGACACCCAGATCAGTGGCTTGTGAGTTTTGTTTCCCAGGGAAAAAGCCTGTACAATGGTTCAGGGTCCTGCGGCCTTAAATTGCCGGGTGCCTCCTGGAATTCCGCATCTCGCCAGGTGTTTCCCAGACGCTAAGCAACACCAGTGCCAACTTGGTCTGGTTTAAGAGTGCCAAGTGGGTCCTGCAAACTGACACCCAGAACAGTGGCTTGTGAGTTCTGTCTCCCAGGGAAAAAGCCTGTACAATGGTTCAGGTTCCTGCGGCCTTAAATTGCTGGGTGCCTCCTGGAACGGCGCCTCTTGCAGGATGCCTCCCAGACGCAAGGTGGCACCAGTGCCAACTTGGTCTGGTTTGAGAGTGCCAGGTGCCTCCTGCAAACTGACACCCAGAACAATGGCTTCTGAATTTTTTTTTCCAGGGAAAAAGCTTGTAGGAAGGTTTTGGGTCCTGCGGCCTTAAATTGCCGGGTGCCTCCTGGAATTCCGCCTCTCGCAGGATGCCTCCCAGACGCAAGGTGGCACCAGTGCCAACTTGGTCTGCTTTGAGAGTGCCAGGTGGCTCCTGCAAACTGACACCCAGAACAGTGGCTTGTGAGTTTTGTTTCCCAGGGAAAAAGCCTGTACAATGGTTCAGGGTCCTGCGGCCTTAAATTGATGGGTGCCTCCTGAAATTCGGCCTCTCGCAGGATGCCTCCCAGACGCAAGGTGGCACCATTTCCAACTTGGTCTGGTTTAAGAGTGCCAAGTGGGTCCTGAAAACTGACACCCAGAACAGTGGCTTCTGAATTTTGTTTTCCAGGGAAAAAGCCTGTAGAATGGTTTTGGGTCCTGCGGCCTTAAATTGCCGGGTGCCTCCTGGAATTCGGCCTCTCGCAGGATGCCTCCCAGACGCAAGGTGGCACCAGTTCCAACTTGGTCTAGTTTAAGAGTGCCAAGTGGGTCCTGAAAACTGACACCCAGAACAGTGGCTTGTGAGTTTTGCTTCCCAGGGATAAAGCCTGTACAATGGTTCAGGTGCCTGAGGCCTTAAATTGCCCGGTTGCCTCCTGGAATTGCGCCTCTCGCAGGATGCCTCCCAGACGCAAGGTGGCACCAGTGCCAACTTGGTCTGCTTTGAGAGTGTCAAGTGGGTCCTGAAAACTGACACCCAGAACAGTGGCTTGTGAGTTTTGTTTCCCAGGGATAAAGCCTGTACAATGGTTCAGGGGCCTGAGGCCTTAAATTGCCAAGTGCTTCCTTGAATTGCACCTCTCGCAGGATGCCTCCCAGACGCAAGGTGGCACCAGTTCCAACTTGGTCTGGTTTAAGAGTGCCAAGTGGGTCCTGAAAACTGACACCCAGAACAGTGGCTTGTGAGTTTTGTTTCCCAGGGAAAAAGCCTGTACAATGGTTCAGGGGCCTGAGGCCTTAAATTGCTGGGTGCCTCCTGGAATTCGGACTCTCGCAGGGTGCCTCCCAGAGGCAAAATGACACCATTTCCAACTTGGTCTGGTTTGAGAGTGTCAAGTGGGTCCTGAAAACTGACACCCAGAACAGTGGCTTGTGAGTTTTGTTGCCCAGGGAAAAAGTCTGTACAATGGTTGAGGGTCCTGCGGCCTTAAATTGCCGGGTGCCACCTGGAATTGCGCCTCTCGCAGGATGCCTCCCAGACGCAAGGTGGCACCAGTGCCAACTTGGTCTGGTTTGAGAGTGTCAAGTGGGTCCAGAAAAATGACACCCAGAACAGTGGCTTGTGAGTTTTGTGTCTCAGGGAAAAAGCTTATACTGTGGTTCAGGGTCCTGCGGACTTAAATTGCCGGGTGCCTCCTGGAATTGCGCCTCACGCTGGATGCCTCCCAGACGCAAGGTGGCACCAGTGCCAACTTGGTCTGGTTTGAGAGTGTCAAGTGGGTCCTGAAAACTGACACCCAGATCAGTGGCTTGTGAGTTTTGTTTCCCAGGGAAAAAGCCTGTACAATGGTTCAGGGTCCTGCGGCCTTAAATTGCGGGGTGCCTCCTGGAATTCCGCATCTCGCCAGGTGTTTCCCAGACGCTAAGCAACACCAGTGCCAACTTGGTCTGATTTAAGAGTGTCAAGTGGGTCCTGGAAACTGACACCCAGAACAGTGGCTTGTGAGTTTTGTTGCCCAGGGAAAAAGCCTGTACAGGGTCCTGCGGCCTTAAATTGCCGGGTGCCTCCTGGAATTCCGCCTCTCGCAGGATGCCTCCCAGACGCAAAATGGTTCCAGTGCCAACTTGGTCTGGTTTGAGAGTGCCAGGTGGCTCCTGCAAACTGACACCCAGAACAGTGGCTTGTGAGTTTTGTTTCCCAGGGAAAAAGCCTGTACAATGGTTCAGGGTCCTGCGGACTTCAATTGCCGGGTGCCTCCTGGAATTCAGCCACTCGCAGGATGCCTCCCAGACGCAAGGTGGCACCAGTTCCAACTTGGTCTGGTTTAAGAGTGCCAAGTGGGTCCTGAAAACTGACACCCAGAACAGTGGCTTGTGAGTTTTGTTTCCCAGGGAAAAAGCCTGTACAATGGTTCAGGGGCCTGAGGCCTTAAATTGCCAGGTGCCTCCTGGAATTCGGCCTCTCGCAGGATGCCTCTCAGACACAAGGTTGCACCAGTTCCAACTTGGTCTGGTTTAAGAGTGCCAAGTGGGTCCTGAAAACTGACACCCAGAAAAGTGGCTTGTGAGTTTTGTTTCCCAGGGAAAAAGCCTGTACAATGGTTCCGGGTCCTGCGGCCTTAAATTGCCGGGTGCCACCTGAAATTGCGCCTCTCGCAGGATGCCTCCCAGACGCAAGGTGGCACCAGTTCCAACTTGGTCTGGTTTAAGAGTGCCAAGTGGGTCCTGAAAACTGACACCCAGAACAGTTGCTTGTGAGTTTTGTTGCGCAGGGAAAAAGCCTTTACAATGGTTCAGGGTCCTGCGGCCTTAAATTGCCGGGTGCCATCTGGAATTGCGCCTCTCGCAGGATGCCTCCCAGACGCAAGGTGGCACCAGTGCCAACTTGGTCTGGTTTGAGAGTGCCAGGTGCCTCCTGCAAACTGACACCCAGAACAATGGCTTCTGAATTTTTTTTTCCAGGGAAAAAGCCTGTAGAAAGGTTTTGGGTCCTGCGGCCTTATTATGCCGGGTGCCTCCTGGAATTCCGCCTCTTGCTGGATGCCTCCCAGACGCAAGGTGGCACCAGTGCCAACTTGGTCTGGTTTGAGAGTGCCAAGTGCGTCCTGAAAACTGACACCCAGAACAGTGGCTTGTGAGTTTTGTTTCCCAGGGAAAAAGCCTGTACAATGGTTCAGGGTCCTGCGGCCTTAAATTGCCGGGTGCCTCCTGGAATTCGGACTCTCGCAGGGTGCCTCCCAGAGGCAAAATGACACCATTTCCAACTTGGTCTGGTTTGAGAGTGTCAAGTGGGTCCTGAAAACTGACACCCAGAACAGTGGCTTGTGAGTTTTGTTTCCCAGGGAAAAAGCCTGTACAATGGTTCAGGGTCCTGCGGCCTTAAATTGCCGGGTGCCTCCTGGAATTCCGCAACTCGCCAGGTGTTTCCCAGACGCTAAGCAACACCAGTGCCAACTTGGTCTGGTTTAAGAGTGCCAAGTGGGTCCTGAAAACTGACACCCAGAACAGTGGCTTGTGAGTTTTGTTTCCCAGGGAAAAAGCCTGTACAATGGTTCAGGGTCCTGCAGCCTTTAATTGCCGGGTGCCTCCTGGAATTCCGCATCTCGCCAGATGTTTCCCAGACGCTAAGCAACACCAGTGCCGACTTGGTCTGGTTTAAGAGTGCCAAGTGGGTCCTGCAAACTGACACCCAGAACAGTGGCTTGTGAGTTTTGTTTCCCAGGGAAAAAGCCTGTAGAATTGTTCAGGGGCCTGAGGCCTTAAATTGCTGGGTGCCTCCTGGAATTCGGCGTCTTGCAAGATGCCTCCCAGACGCAAGGTGGCACCAGTGCCAACTTGGTCTGCTTTGAGAGTGCCAAGTGGGTCCTGCAAACTGACACCCAGAACAGTGGCTTGTGAATTTTGTTTTCCAGGGAAAAAGCCTGTAGAATGGTTTTGGGTCCTGCGGCCTTAAATTGCCGGGTGCCTCCTGGAATTCCGCCTCTCGCAGGATGCCTCCCAGACGCAAGGTGGCACCAGTGCCAACTTGGTCTGGTTTGAGAGTTCCAAGTGGGTCCTGAAAACTGACACCCAGAACAGTGGCTTGTGAGTTTTGTTTCCCAGGAAAAAAGCCTGTACAATGGTTCAGGGGCCTGAGGCCTTAAATTGCTGGGTGCCTCCTGGAATTCGGACTCTCGCAGGGTGCCTCCCAGAGGCAAAATGACACCATTTCCAACTTGGTCTGGTTTGAGAGAGTCAAGTGCGTCCTGAAAACTGACACCCAGAACAGTGGCTTGTGAGTTTTGTTTCCCAGGGAAAAAGCCTGTACAATGGTTCAGGGTCCTGCGGCCTTAAATTGCCGGGTGCCTCCTGGAATTCGGCCTCTCGCAGGATGCCTCCCAGACGCAAGGTGGCACCAGTTCCAACTTGGTAGGGTTTAAGAGTGCCAAGTGGGTCCTGAAAACTGACACCCAGAACAGTGGCTTGTGAGTTTTGTTTCCCAGGGAAAAAGCCTGTAGAATTGTTCAGGGGCCTGAGGCCTTAAATTGCCGGGTGCCTCCTGGAATTCGGCCTCTCGCAGGATGCCGCCCAGACACAAGGTGGCACCAGTGCCAACTTGGTCTTTTTTAAGAGTGCCAAGTGGGTCCGGAAAACTGACACTCAGAACAGTGGCTTGTGAGTTTTGTGTCTCAGGGAAAAAGCTTATACTGTGGTTCAGGGTCCTGCGGCCTTAAATTGCCGGGTGCCTCCTGGAATTGCGCCTCACGCTGGATGCCTCCCAGACGCAAGGTGGCACCAGTGCCAACTTGGTCTGGTTTGAGAGTGTCAAGTGGGTCCTGAAAACTGACACCCAGATCAGTGGCTTGTGAGTTTTGTTTCCCAGGGAAAAAGCCTGTACAATGGTTCAGGGTCCTGCGGCCTTAAATTGCCGGGTGCCTCCTGGAATTCCGCATCTCGCCAGGTGTTTCCCAGACGCTAAGCAACACCAGTGCCAACTTGGTCTGGTTTAAGAGTGCCAAGTGGGTCCTGCAAACTGACACCCAGAACAGTGGCTTGTGAGTTCTGTCTCCCAGGGAAAAAGCCTGTACAATGGTTCAGGTTCCTGCGGCCTTAAATTGCTGGGTGCCTCCTGGAACGGCGCCTCTTGCAGGATGCCTCCCAGACGCAAGGTGGCACCAGTGCCAACTTGGTCTGGTTTGAGAGTGCCAGGTGCCTCCTGCAAACTGACACCCAGAACAATGGCTTCTGAATTTTTTTTTCCAGGGAAAAAGCTTGTAGGAAGGTTTTGGGTCCTGCGGCCTTAAATTGCCGGGTGCCTCCTGGAATTCCGCCTCTCGCAGGATGCCTCCCAGACGCAAGGTGGCACCAGTGCCAACTTGGTCTGCTTTGAGAGTGCCAGGTGGCTCCTGCAAACTGACACCCAGAACAGTGGCTTGTGAGTTTTGTTTCCCAGGGAAAAAGCCTGTACAATGGTTCAGGGTCCTGCGGCCTTAAATTGATGGGTGCCTCCTGAAATTCGGCCTCTCGCAGGATGCCTCCCAGACGCAAGGTGGCACCATTTCCAACTTGGTCTGGTTTAAGAGTGCCAAGTGGGTCCTGAAAACTGACACCCAGAACAGTGGCTTCTGAATTTTGTTTTCCAGGGAAAAAGCCTGTAGAATGGTTTTGGGTCCTGCGGCCTTAAATTGCCGGGTGCCTCCTGGAATTCGGCCTCTCGCAGGATGCCTCCCAGACGCAAGGTGGCACCAGTTCAAACTTGGTCTAGTTTAAGAGTGCCAAGTGGGTCCTGAAAACTGACACCCAGAACAGTGGCTTGTGAGTTTTGCTTCCCAGGGATAAAGCCTGTACAATGGTTCAGGTGCCTGAGGCCTTAAATTGCCCGGTTGCCTCCTGGAATTGCGCCTCTCGCAGGATGCCTCCCAGACGCAAGGTGGCACCAGTGCCAACTTGGTCTGCTTTGAGAGTGTCAAGTGGGTCCTGAAAACTGACACCCAGAACAGTGGCTTGTGAGTTTTGTTTCCCAGGGATAAAGCCTGTACAATGGTTCAGGGGCCTGAGGCCTTAAATTGCCAAGTGCTTCCTTGAATTGCGCCTCTCGCAGGATGCCTCCCAGACGCAAGGTGGCACCAGTTCCAACTTGGTCTGGTTTAAGAGTGCCAAGTGGGTCCTGAAAACTGACACCCAGAACAGTGGCTTGTGAGTTTTGTTTCCCAGGGAAAAAGCCTGTACAATGGTTCAGGGGCCTGAGGCCTTAAATTGCTGGGTGCCTCCTGGAATTCGGACTCTCGCAGGGTGCCTCCCAGAGGCAAAATGACACCATTTCCAACTTGGTCTGGTTTGAGAGTGTCAAGTGGGTCCTGAAAACTGACACCCAGAACAGTGGCTTGTGAGTTTTGTTGCCCAGGGAAAAAGCCTGTACAATGGTTGAGGGTCCTGCGGCCTTAAATTGCCGGGTGCCACCTGGAATTGCGCCTCTCGCAGGATGCCTCCCAGACGCAAGGTGGCACCAGTGCCAACTTGGTCTGGTTTGAGAGTGTCAAGTGGGTCCAGAAAAATGACACCCAGAACAGTGGCTTGTGAGTTTTGTGTCTCAGGGAAAAAGCTTATACTGTGGTTCAGGGTCCTGCGGACTTAAATTGCCGGGTGCCTCCTGGAATTGCGCCTCACGCTGGATGCCTCCCAGACGCAAGGTGGCACCAGTGCCAACTTGGTCTGGTTTGAGAGTGTCAAGTGGGTCCTGAAAACTGACACCCAGATCAGTGGCTTGTGAGTTTTGTTTCCCAGGGAAAAAGCCTGTACAATGGTTCAGGGTCCTGCGGCCTTAAATTGCCGGGTGCCTCCTGGAATTCCGCATCTCGCCAGGTGTTTCCCAGACGCTAAGCAACACCAGTGCCAACTTGGTCTGGTTTAAGAGTGCCAAGTGGGTCCTGCAAACTGACACCCAGAACAGTGGCTTGTGAGTTCTGTCTCCCAGGGAAAAAGCCTGTACAATGGTTCAGGTTCCTGCGGCCTTAAATTGCTGGGTGCCTCCTGGAACTGCGCCTCTTGCAGGATGCCTCCCAGACGCAAGGTGGCACCAGTGCCAACTTGGTCTGGTTTGAGAGTGCCAGGTGCCTCCTGCAAACTGACACCCAGAACAATGGCTTCTGAATTTTTTTTTCCAGGGAAAAAGCTTGTAGGAAGGTTTTGGGTCCTGCGGCCTTAAATTGCCGGGTGCCTCCTGGAATTCCGCAACTCGCCAGGTGTTTCCCAGACGCTAAGCAACACCAGTGCCAACTTGGTCTGCTTTAAGAGTGCCAAGTGGGTCCTGCAAACTGACACCCAGAACAGTGGCTTGTGAGTTTTGTTTCCCAGGGAAAAAGCCTGTACAATGGTTCAGGGTCCTGCGGCCTTAAATTGCCGGGTGCCTCCTGGAATTCGGCCTCTTGCAGGATGCCTCCCAGACGCAAGGTGGCACCAGTGCCAACTTGGTCTGCTTTGAGAGTGCCAGGTGGCTCCTGCAAACTGACACCCAGAACAGTGGCTTGTGAGTTTTGTTTCCCAGGGAAAAAGCCTGTACAATGGTTCAGGGTCCTGCGGCCTTAAATTGATGGGTGCCTCCTGAAATTCGGCCTCTCGCAGGATGCCTCCCAGACGCAATGTGGCACCAGTGCCAACTTGGTCTGGTTTAAGAGTGCCAAGTGGGTCCTGAAAACTGACACCCAGAACAGTGGCTTCTGAATTTTGTTTTCCAGGGAAAAAGCCTGTAGAATGGTTTTGGGTCCTGCGGCCTTAAATTGCCGGGTGCCTCCTGGAATTCGGCCTCTCGCAGGATGCCTCCCAGACGCAAGGTGGCACCAGTTCCAACTTGGTCTAGTTTAAGAGTGCCAAGTGGGTCCTGAAAACTGACACCCAGAACAGTGGCTTGTGAGTTTTGCTTCCCAGGGATAAAGCCTGTACAATGGTTCAGGTGCCTGAGGCCTTAAATTGCCCGGTTGCCTCCTGGAATTCGGACTCTCGCAGGGTGCCTCCCAGAGGCAAAATGACACCATTTCCAACTTGGTCTGGTTTGACAGTGTCAAGTGGGTCCTGAAAACTGACACCCAGAACAGTGGCTTGTGAGTTTTGTTGCCCAGGGAAAAAGCCTGTACAATGGTTGAGGGTCCTGCGGCCTTAAATTGCCGGGTGCCACCTGGAATTGCGCCTCTCGCAGGATGCCTCCCAGACGCAAGGTGGCACCAGTGCCAACTTGGTCTGGTTTGATAGTGCAAGGTGCCTCCTGCAAACTGACACCCGGAACAATGGCTTCTGAATTTTTTTTTCCAGGGAAAAAGCCTGTAGAAAGGTTTTGGGTCCTGCAGCCTTAATATGCCGGGTGCCTCCTGGAATTCCGCCTCTCGCAGGATGCCTCCCAGACGCAAGGTGGCACCAGTTCCAACTTGGTCTGGTTTGAGAGTGCCAAGTGGGTCCTGAAAACTGACACCCAGAACAGTGGCTTGTGAGTTTTGTTTCCCAGGGAAAAAGCCTGTACCATGGTTAAGGGTCCTGCGGCCTTAAATTGCCGGGTGCCTCCTGGAATTCGGCCTCTCGCAGGATGCCTCCCAGACGCAAGGTGGCACCAGTTCCAACTTGGTAGGGTTTAAGAGTGCCAAGTGGGTCCTGAAAACTGACACCCAGAACAGTGGCTTGTGAGTTTTGTTTCCCAGGGAAAAAGCCTGTAGAATTGTTCAGGGGCCTGAGGCCTTAAATTGCCGGGTGCCTCCTGGAATTCGGCCTCTCGCAGGATGCCGCCCAGACACAAGGTGGCACCAGTGCCAACTTGGTCTTTTTTAAGAGTGCCAAGTGGGTCCGGAAAACTGACACTCAGAACAGTGGCTTGTGAGTTTTGTGTCTCAGGGAAAAAGCTTATACTGTGGTTCAGGGTCCTGCGGCCTTAAATTGCCGGGTGCCTCCTGGAATTGCGCCTCACGCTGGATGCCTCCCAGACGCAAGGTGGCACCAGTGCCAACTTGGTCTGGTTTGAGAGTGTCAAGTGGGTCCTGAAAACTGACACCCAGATCAGTGGCTTGTGAGTTTTGTTTCCCAGGGAAAAAGCCTGTACAATGGTTCAGGGTCCTGCGGCCTTAAATTGCCGGGTGCCTCCTGGAATTCCGCATCTCGCCAGGTGTTTCCCAGACGCTAAGCAACACCAGTGCCAACTTGGTCTGGTTTAAGAGTGCCAAGTGGGTCCTGCAAACTGACACCCAGAACAGTGGCTTGTGAGTTCTGTCTCCCAGGGAAAAAGCCTGTACAATGGTTCAGGTTCCTGCGGCCTTAAATTGCTGGGTGCCTCCTGGAACGGCGCCTCTTGCAGGATGCCTCCCAGACGCAAGGTGGCACCAGTGCCAACTTGGTCTGGTTTGAGAGTGCCAGGTGGCTCCTGCAAACTGACACCCAGAACAATGGCTACTGAATTTTTTTTTCCAGGGAAAAAGCTTGTAGGAAGGTTTTGGGTCCTGCGGCCTTAAATTGCCGGGTGCCTCCTGGAATTCCGCCTCTCGCAGGATGCCTCCCAGACGCAAGGTGGCACCAGTGCCAACTTGGTCTGCTTTGAGAGTGCCAGGTGGCTCCTGCAAACTGACACCCAGAACAGTGGCTTGTGAGTTTTGTTTCCCAGGGAAAAAGCCTGTACAATGGTTCAGGGTCCTGCGGCCTTAAATTGATGGGTGCCTCCTGAAATTCGGCCTCTCGCAGGATGCCTCCCAGACGCAAGGTGGCACCATTTCCAACTTGGTCTGGTTTAAGAGTGCCAAGTGGGTCCTGAAAACTGACACCCAGAACAGTGGCTTCTGAATTTTGTTTTCCAGGGAAAAAGCCTGTAGAATGGTTTTGGGTCCTGCGGCCTTAAATTGCCGGGTGCCTCCTGGAATTCGGCCTCTCGCAGGATGCCTCCTAGACGCAAGGTGGCACCAGTTCCAACTTGGTCTAGTTTAAGAGTGCCAAGTGGGTCCTGAAAACTGACACCCAGAACAGTGGCTTGTGAGTTTTGCTTCCCAGGGATAAAGCCTGTACAATGGTTCAGGTGCCTGAGGCCTTAAATTGCCCGGTTGCCTCCTGGAATTGCGCCTCTCGCAGGATGCCTCCCAGACGCAAGGTGGCACCAGTGCCAACTTGGTCTGCTTTGAGAGTGTCAAGTGGGTCCTGAAAACTGACACCCAGAACAGTGGCTTGTGAGTTTTGTTTCCCAGGGATAAAGCCTGTACAATGGTTCAGGGGCCTGAGGCCTTAAATTGCCAAGTGCTTCCTTGAATTGCGCCTCTCGCAGGATGCCTCCCAGACGCAAGGTGGCACCAGTTCCAACTTGGTCTGGTTTAAGAGTGCCAAGTGGGTCCTGAAAACTGACACCCAGAACAGTGGCTTGTGAGTTTTGTTTCCCAGGGAAAAAGCCTGTACAATGGTTCAGGGGCCTGAGGCCTTAAATTGCTGGGTGCCTCCTGGAATTCTTACTCTCGCAGGGTGCCTCCCAGAGGCAAAATGACACCATTTCCAACTTGGTCTGGTTTGAGAGTGTCAAGTGGGTCCTGAAAACTGACACCCAGAACAGTGGCTTGTGAGTTTTGTTGCCCAGGGAAAAAGCCTGTACAATGGTTGAGGGTCCTGCGGCCTTAAATTGCCGGGTGCCACCTGGAATTGCGCCTCTCGCAGGATGCCTCCCAGACGCAAGGTGGCACCAGTGCCAACTTGGTCTGGTTTGAGAGTGTCAAGTGGGTCCAGAAAAATGACACCCAGAACAGTGGCTTGTGAGTTTTGTGTCTCAGGGAAAAAGCTTATACTGTGGTTCAGGGTCCTGCGGACTTAAATTGCCGGGTGCCTCCTGGAATTGCGCCTCACGCTGGATGCCTCCCAGACGCAAGGTGGCACCAGTGCCAACTTGGTCTGGTTTGAGAGTGTCAAGTGGGTCCTGAAAACTGACACCCAGATCAGTGGCTTGTGAGTTTTGTTTCCCAGGGAAAAAGCCTGTACAATGGTTCAGGGTCCTGCGGCCTTAAATTGCCGGGTGCCTCCTGGAATTCCGCATCTCGCCAGGTGTTTCCCAGACGCTAAGCAACACCAGTGCCAACTTGGTCTGGTTTAAGAGTGCCAAGTGGGTCCTGCAAACTGACACCCAGAACAGTGGCTTGTGAGTTCTGTCTCCCAGGGAAAAAGCCTGTACAATGGTTCAGGTTCCTGCGGCCTTAAATTGCTGGGTGCCTCCTGGAACTGCGCCTCTTGCAGGATGCCTCCCAGACGCAAGGTGGCACCAGTGCCAACTTGGTCTGGTTTGAGAGTGCCAGGTGCCTCCTGCAAACTGACACCCAGAGCAATGGCTTCTGAATTTTTTTTTCCAGGGAAAAAGCTAGTAGGAAGGTTTTGGGTCCTGCGGCCTTAAATTGCCGGGTGCCTCCTGGAATTCCGCCTCTCGCAGGATGCCTCCCAGACGCAAGGTGGCACCAGTGCCAACTTGGTCTGGTTTGAGAGTGCCAAGTGCGTCCTGAAAACTGACACCCAGAACAGTGGCTTGTGAGTTTTGTTTCCCAGGGAAAAAGCCTGTACAATGGTTCAGGGTCCTGCGGCCTTAAATTGCCGGGTGCCTCCTGGAATTCCGCAACTCGCCAGGTGTTTCCCAGACGCTAAGCAACACCAGTGCCAACTTGGTCTGCTTTAAGAGTGCCAAGTGGGTCCTGCAAACTGACACCCAGAACAGTGGCTTGTGAGTTTTGTTTCCCAGGGAAAAAGCCTGTACAATGGTTCAGGGTCCTGCGGCCTTAAATTGCCGGGTGCCTCCTGGAATTCGGCCTCTTGCAGGATGCCTCCCAGACGCAAGGTGGCACCAGTGCCAACTTGGTCTGCTTTGAGAGTGCCAGGTGGCTCCTGCAAACTGACACCCAGAACAGTGGCTTGTGAGTTTTGTTTCCCAGGGAAAAAGCCTGTACAATGGTTCAGGGTCCTGCGGCCTTAAATTGATGGGTGCCTCCTGAAATTCGGCCTCTCTCAGGATGCCTCCCAGACGCAAGGTGGCACCAGTGCCAACTTGGTCTGGTTTAAGAGTGCCAAGTGGGTCCTGAAAACTGACACCCGGAACAGTGGCTTGTGAGTTTGGTTTCCCAGGGAAAAAGCCTGTACAATGGTTCAGGGGCCTGAGGCCTTAAATTGCTGGGTGCCTCCTGGAATTCGGACTCTCGCAGGGTGCCTCCCAGAGGCAAAATGACACCATTTCCAACTTGGTCTGGTTTGACAGTGTCAAGTGGGTCCTGAAAACTGACACCCAGAACAGTGGCTTGTGAGTTTTGTTGCCCAGGGAAAAAGCCTGTACAATGGTTGAGGGTCCTGCGGCCTTAAATTGCCGGGTGCCACCTGGAATTGCGCCTCTCGCAGGATGCCTCCCAGACGCAAGGTGGCACCAGTGCCAACTTGGTCTGGTTTGAGAGTGCAAGGTGCCTCCTGCAAACTGACACCCGGAACAATGGCTTCTGAATTTTTTTTTCCAGGGAAAAAGCCTGTAGAAAGGTTTTGGGTCCTGCAGCCTTAATATGCCGGGTGCCTCCTGGAATTCCGCCTCTCGCAGGATGCCTCCCAGACGCAAGGTGGCACCAGTTCCAACTTGGTCTGGTTTGAGAGTGCCAAGTGGGTCCTGAAAACTGACACCCAGAACAGTGGCTTGTGAGTTTTGTTTCCCAGGGAAAAAGCCTGTACCATGGTTAAGGGTCCTGCGGCCTTAAATTGCCGGGTGCCTCCTGGAATTCCGCAACTCGCCAGGTGTTTCCCAGACGCTAAGCAACACCAGTGCCAACTTGGTCTGGTTTAAGAGTGCCAAGTGGGTCCTGAAAACTGACACCCAGAACAGTGGCTTGTGAGTTTTGTTTCCCAGGGAAAAAGCCTGTACAATGGTTCAGGGTCCTGCGGCCTTTAATTGCCGGGTTCCTCCTGGAATTCCGCATCTCGCCAGATGTTTCCCAGACGCTAAGCAACACCAGTGCCAACTTGGTCTGGTTTAAGAGTGCCAAGTGGGTCCTGCAAACTGACACCCAGAACAGTGGCTTGTGAGTTTTGTTTACCAGGGAAAAAGCCTGTACAATGGTTCAGGTTCCTGCGGCCTTAAATTGCCGGGTGCCTCCTGGAATTCGGCGTCTGGCAAGATGCCTCCCAGACGCAAGGTGGCACCAGTGCCAACTTGGTCTGGTTTAAGAGTGCCAAGTGGGTCCTGCAAACTGACACCCAGAACAGTGGCTTCTGAATTTTGTTTTCCAGGGAAAAAGCCTGTAGAATGGTTCAGGGTCCTGCGGCCTTAAATTGCCGGGTGCCTCCTGGAATTCCGCCTCTCGCAGGATGCCTCCCAGACGCAAGGTGGCACCAGTGCCAACTTGGTCTGGTTTGAGAGTGTCAAGTGGGTCCTGAAAACTGACACCCAGAACAGTGGCTTGTGAGTTTTGTTTCCCAGGGAAAAAGCCTGTACAATGGTTCAGGGGCCTGAGGCCTTAAATTGCTGGGTGCCTCCTGGAATTCGGACTCTCGCAGGGTGCCTCCCAGAGGCAAAATGACACCATTTCCAACTTGGTCTGGTTTAAGAGTGTCAAGTTCGTCCTGAAAACTGACACCCAGAACAGTGGCTTGTGAATTTTGTTGCCCAGGGAAAAAGCCTGTACAATGGTTCAGGGTCCTGCTGCCTTAAATTGCTGGGTGCCTCCTGGAATTCGGCCTCTCGCAGGATGCCTCCCAGACGCAAGGTGGCACCAGTTCCAACTTGGTAGGGTTTAAGAGTGCCAAGTGGGTCCTGAAAACTGACACCCAGAACAGTGGCTTGTGAGTTTTGTTTCCCAGGGAAAAAGCCTGTAGAATTGTTCAGGGGCCTGAGGCCTTAAATTGCCGGGTGCCTCCTGGAATTCGGCCTCTCGCAGGATGCCTCCCAGACGCAAGGTGGCACCAGTGCCAGCTTGGTCTTGTTTAAGAGTGCCAAGTGGGTCCTGAAAACTGACACCCAGAACAGTGGCTTGTGAGTTTTGTTTCCCAGGGAAAAAGCTTATACTGTGGTTCAGGGTCCTGCGGACTTAAATTGCCGGGTGCCTCCTGGAATTGCGCCTCTCGCAGGATGCTTCCCAGACGCAAGGTGGCACCAGTGCCAACTTGGTCTGCTTTGAGAGTGTCAAGTGGGTCCTGAAAACTGACACCCAGAACAGTGGCTTGTGAGTTTTGTTTCCCAGGGAAAAAGCCTGTACAATGGTTCAGGGTCCTGCGGCCTTAAATTGCCGGGTGCCTCCTAGAATTCCGCATCTCGCCAGGTGTTTCCCAGACGCTAAGCAACACCAGTGCCAACTTGGTCTGGTTTAAGAGTGCCAAGTGGGTCCTGCAAACTGACACCCAGTACAGTGGCTTGTGAGTTTTGTCTCCCAGGGAAAAAGCCTGTACAATGGTTCAGGTTCCTGCGGCCTTAAATTGCCGGGTGCCTCCTGGAATTGCACCTCTCGCAGGATGCCTCCCAGACGCAAGGTGGCACCAGTGCCAAGTTGGTCTGGTTTTAGAGTGCCAGGTGCCTCCTGCAAGCTGACACCCAGAACAATGGCTTCTGAATTTTTTTTTCCAGGGAAAAAGGTTGTAGAAAGGTTTTGGGTCCTGCGGCCTTAAATTGCCGGGTGCCTCCTGGAATTCCGCCTCTCGCAGGATGCCTCCCAGACGCAAGGTGGCACCAGTGCCAACTTGGTCTGGTTTGAGAGTGCCAAGTGCGTCCTGAAAACTGACACCCAGAACAGTGGCTTGTGAGTTTTGTTTCCCAGGGAAAAAGCCTGTACAATGGTTCAGGGTCCTGCGGCCTTTAATTGCCGGGTGCCTCCTGGAATTCCGCAACTCGCCAGGTGTTTCCCAGACGCTAAGCAACACCAGTGCCAACTTGGTCTGGTTTAAGAGTGCCAAGTGGGTCCTGGAAACTGACACCCAAAACAGTGGCTTGTGAGTTTTGTTTCCCAGGGAAAAAGCCTGTACAATGGTTCAGGGTCCTGCGGACTTAAATTGCCGGGTGCCACCTGGAATTCGGCGTCTTGCAGGATGCCTCCAAGACACAAAATGGCACCAGTGCCAACTTGGTCTGGTTTGAGAGTGCCAAGTGGGTCCTGAAAACTGACACCCAGAACAGTGGCTTGTGAGTTTTGTTTCCCAGGGAAAAAGCCTGTACAATGGTTCAGGGGCCTGAGGCCTTAAATTGCTGGGTGCCTCCTGGAATTCGGACTCTCGCAGGGTGCCTCCCAGAGGCAAAATGACACCATTTCCAACTTGGTCTGGTTTGAGAGTGTCAAGTGGGTCCTGAAAACTGACACCCAGAACAGTGGCTTGTGAGTTTTGTTGCCCAGGGAAAAAGCCTGTACAATGGTTGAGGGTCCTGCGGCCTTAAATTGCCGGGTGCCACCTGGAATTGCGCCTCTCGCAGGATGCCTCCCAGACGCAAGGTGGCACCAGTGCCAACTTGGTCTGGTTTGAGAGTGCAAGGTGCCTCCTGCAAACTGACACCCGGAACAATGGCTTCTGAATTTTTTTTTCCAGGGAAAAAGCCTGTAGAAAGGTTTTGGGTCCTGCAGCCTTAATATGCCGGGTGCCTCCTGGAATTCCGCCTCTCGCAGGATGCCTCCCAGACGCAAGGTGGCACCAGTTCCAACTTGGTCTGGTTTGAGAGTGCCAAGTGGGTCCTGAAAACTGACACCCAGAACAGTGGCTTGTGAGTTTTGTTTCCCAGGGAAAAAGCCTGTACCATGGTTAAGGGTCCTGCGGCCTTAAATTGCCGGGTGCCTCCTGGAATTCCGCAACTCGCCAGGTGTTTCCCAGACGCTAAGCAACACCAGTGCCAACTTGGTCTGGTTTAAGAGTGCCAAGTGGGTCCTGAAAACTGACACCCAGAACAGTGGCTTGTGAGTTTTGTTTCCCAGGGAAAAAGCCTGTACAATGGTTCAGGGTCCTGCGGCCTTTAATTGCCGGGTTCCTCCTGGAATTCCGCATCTCGCCAGATGTTTCCCAGACGCTAAGCAACACCAGTGCCAACTTGGTCTGGTTTAAGAGTGCCAAGTGGGTCCTGCAAACTGACACCCAGAACAGTGGCTTGTGAGTTTTGTTTCCCAGGGAAAAAGCCTGTACAATGGTTCAGGTTCCTGCGGCCTTAAATTGCCGGGTGCCTCCTGGAATTCGGCGTCTGGCAAGATGCCTCCCAGACGCAAGGTGGCACCAGTGCCAACTTGGTCTGGTTTAAGAGTGCCAAGTGGGTCCTGCAAACTGACACCCAGAACAGTGGCTTCTGAATTTTGTTTTCCAGGGAAAAAGCCTGTAGAATGGTTCAGGGTCCTGCGGCCTTAAATTGCCGGGTGCCTCCTGGAATTCCGCCTCTCGCAGGATGCCTCCCAGACGCAAGGTGGCACCAGTGCCAACTTGGTCTGGTTTGAGAGTGTCAAGTGGGTCCTGAAAACTGACACCCAGAACAGTGGCTTGTGAGTTTTGTTTCCCAGGGAAAAAGCCTGTACAATGGTTCAGGGGCCTGAGGCCTTAAATTGCTGGGTGCCTCCTGGAATTCGGACTCTCGCAGGGTGCCTCCCAGAGGCAAAATGACACCATTTCCAACTTGGTCTGGTTTAAGAGTGCCAAGTGGGTCCTGAAAACTGACACCCAGAACAGTGGCTTGTGAATTTTGTTGCCCAGGGAAAAAGCCTGTACAATGGTTCAGGGTCCTGCTGCCTTAAATTGCTGGGTGCCTCCTGGAATTCGGCCTCTCGCAGGATGCCTCCCAGACGCAAGGTGGCACCAGTTCCAACTTGGTAGGGTTTAAGAGTGCCAAGTGGGTCCTGAAAACTGACACCCAGAACAGTGGCTTGTGAGTTTTGTTTCCCAGGGAAAAAGCCTGTAGAATTGTTCAGGGGCCTGAGGCCTTAAATTGCCGGGTGCCTCCTGGAATTCGGCCTCTCGCAGGATGCCTCCCAGACGCAAGGTGGCACCAGTGCCAGCTTGGTCTTGTTTAAGAGTGCCAAGTGGGTCCTGAAAACTGACACCCAGAACAGTGGCTTGTGAGTTTTGTTTCCCAGGGAAAAAGCTTATACTGTGGTTCAGGGTCCTGCGGACTTAAATTGCCGGGTGCCTCCTGGAATTGCGCCTCTCGCAGGATGCTTCCCAGACGCAAGGTGGCACCAGTGCCAACTTGGTCTGCTTTGAGAGTGTCAAGTGGGTCCTGAAAACTGACACCCAGAACAGTGGCTTGTGAGTTTTGTTTCCCAGGGAAAAAGCCTGTACAATGGTTCAGGGTCCTGCGGCCTTAAATTGCCGGGTGCCTCCTGGAATTCCGCATCTCGCCAGGTGTTTCCCATACGCTAAGCAACACCAGTGCCAACTTGGTCTGGTTTAAGAGTGCCAAGTGGGTCCTGCAAACTGACACCCAGAACAGTGGCTTGTGAGTTTTGTCTCCCAGGGAAAAAGCCTGTACAATGGTTCAGGTTCCTGCGGCCTTAAATTGCCGGGTGCCTCCTGGAATTGCGCCTCTCGCAGGATGCCTCCCAGACGCAAGGTGGCACCAGTGCCAACTTGGTCTGGTTTTAGAGTGCCAGGTGCCTCCTGCAAGCTGACACCCAGAACAATGGCTTCTGAATTTTTTTTTCCAGGGAAAAAGGTTGTAGAAAGGTTTTGGGTCCTGCGGCCTTAAATTGCCGGGTGCCTCCTGGAATTCCGCCTCTCGCAGGATGCCTCCCAGACGCAAGGTGGCACCAGTGCCAACTTGGTCTGGTTTGAGAGTGCCAAGTGCGTCCTGAAAACTGACACCCAGAACAGTGGCTTGTGAGTTTTGTTTCCCAGGGAAAAAGCCTGTACAATGGTTCAGGGTCCTGCGGCCTTTAATTGCCGGGTGCCTCCTGGAATTCCGCAACTCGCCAGGTGTTTCCCAGACGCTAAGCAACACCAGTGCCAACTTGGTCTGGTTTAAGAGTGCCAAGTGGGTCCTGGAAACTGACACCCAAAACAGTGGCTTGTGAGTTTTGTTTCCCAGGGAAAAAGCCTGTACAATGGTTCAGGGTCCTGCGGCCTTAAATTGCTGGGTGCCTCCTGGAATTCGGCGTCTTGCAGGATGCCTCCAAGACACAAAATGGCACCAGTGCCAACTTGGTCTGGTTTGAGAGTGCCAGGTGGCTCCTGCAAACTGACACCCAGAACAGTGGCTTGTGAGTTTTGTTTCCCAGGGAAAAAGCCTGTACAATGGTTCAGGGTCCTGCGGACTTAAATTGCCGGGTGCCACCTGGAATTCGGCGACTCGCAGGATGCCTCCCAGATGCAAAGTGGCACCAGTTCCAACTTGGTCTGGTTTAAGAGTGCCAAGTGGGTCCTGAAAACTGACACCCAGAACAGTGGCTTGTGAGTTTTGTTTCCCAGGGAAAAAGCCTGTACAATGGTTCAGAGTCCTGCGGCCTTAAATTGCCAGGTGCCTCCTGGAATTGCGCCTCTCGCAGGATGCCTTCCAGACGCAAGTTGGCACCTGTGCCAACTTGGTCTGCTTTGAGAGTGTCAAGTGGGTCCTGAAAACTGACACCCAGAACAGTGGCTTGTGAGTTTTGTTTCCCAGGGAAAAAGCCTGTACAATGGTTCAGGAGCCTGAGGCCTTAAATTGCCGGGTGCCTCCTGGAATTCGGACTCTCGCAGGGTGCCTCCCAGAGGCAAAATGACACCATTTCCAACTTGGTCTGGTTTGAGAGTGTCAAGTGGGTCCTGCAAACTGACACCCAGAACAGTGGCTTGTGAGTTTTGTTTCCCAGGGAAAAAGCCTGTACCATGGTTCAGGGTCCTGCGGCCTTAAATTTCCGGGTGCCTCCTGGAATTCCGCATCTCGCCAGATGTTTCCCAGACGCTAAGCAACACCAGTGCCTACTTGGTCTGGTTTAAGAGTGCCACGTGAGTCCTGGAAACTGACGCCCAGAACAGTGGCTTGTGAGTTTTGTTTCCCAGGGAAAAAGCCTGTACAATGGTTCAGGGTCCTGCGGCCTTAAATTGATGGGTGCCTCCTGAAATTCGGCCTCTCGCAGGATGCCTCCCAGACGCAAGGTGGCACCAGTGCCAACTTGGTCTGGTTTAGGAGTGCCAAGTGGGTCCTGAAAACTGACACCCAGAACAGTGGCTTGTGAGTTTTGCTTCCCAGGGATAAAGCCTGTACAATGGTTCAGGGGCTTGAGGCCTTAAATTGCCCGGTTGCCTCCTGGAATTGCGCCTCTCGCGGGATGCCTTCCAGACGCAAGGTGGCACCAGTGCCAACTTGGTCTGCTTTGAGAGTGTCAAGTGGGTCCTGAAAACTGACACCCAGAACAGTGGCTTGTGAGTTTTGTTTCCCAGGGAAAAAGCCTGTACAATGGTTCAGGGGCTTGAGGCCTTAAATTGCCAAGTGCTTCCTTGAATTGCGCCTCTCGCAGGATGCCTCCCAGACGCAAGGTGGCACCAGTTCCAACTTGGTCTGGTTTAAGAGTGCCAAGTGGGTCCTGAAAACTGACACCCAGAACAGTGGCTTGTGAGTTTTGTTTCCCAGGGAAAAAGCCTGTGCAATGGTTGAGGGTCCTGCCTCCTTAAATTGCCGGGTGCCTCCTGGAATTGCGCCTCTCGCAGGATGCCTCCCAGACGCAAGGTGGCACCAGTGCCAACTTGGTCTGGTTTAAGAGTGCCAAGTGGGTCCTGAAAACTGACACCCAGAACAGTGGCTTGTGAGTTTTGTTTCCCAGGGAAAAAGCCTGTACAATGGTTCAGGTTCACGCGGCCTTAAATTGCGGGGTGCCTCCTGGAATTCCGCAACTCGCCAGGTGTTTCCCAGACGCTAAGCAACACCAGTGCCAACTTGGTCTGGTTTAAGAGTGCCAAGTGGGTCCTGGAAACTGACACCCAGAACAGTGGCTTGTGAGTTTTGTTTCCCAGGGAAAAAGCCTGTACAATGGTTCAGGGTCCTGCGGCCTTAAATTTCCGGATGCCTCCTGATATTCGGCGTCTTACAAGATGCCTCCCAGACGCAAGGTGGCAGCAGTGCCAACTTGGTCTGGGTTGAGAGTGCCAAGTGGGTCCTGCAAACTGACACCCAGAACAGTGGCTTGTGAGTTTTGTTTCCCAGGGAAAAAGCCTGTACAATGGTTCAGGGTCCTGCGGCCTTAAATTGCTGGGTGCCTCCTGGAATTGCGCCTCTCGCAGGATGCCTCCCAGACGCAAAGTGGCACCAGTGCCAACTTGGTCTGGTTTGAGAGTGCCAAGTGCGTCCTGAAAACTGACACCCAGAACAGTGGCTTGTGAGTTTTGTTTCCCAGGGAAAAAGCCTGTACAATGGTTCAGGGTCCTGCGGCCTTAAATTGCCAGGGGCCTCCTGGAATTCAGCCTCTCGCAGGATGCCTCCCAGACGCAAGGTGGCACCAGTGCCAACTTGGTCTGGTTTAAGAGTGCCAAGTGGGTCCTGAAAACTGACACCCAGAACAGTGGCTTGTGAGTTTTGTTTCCCAGGGAAAAAGCCTGTACAATGGTTCAGGGTCCTGCGGCCTTAAATTGCCAGGTGCCTCCTGGTATTCGGCCTCTCGCAGGATGCCTCCCAGACGCAAGGTGGCACCAGTGCCAACTTGGTCTGCTTTGCGAGTGTCAAGTGGGTCCTGCAAACTGACACCCAGAACAGTGGCTTGTGAGTTTTGTTTCCCAGGGAAAAAGCCTGTACAATGGTTCAGGGTCCTGCGGCCTTAAATTTCCGGGTGCGTCCTGGAATTCCGCCTCTCGCAGGATGCCTCCCAGGCGCAACATGATACCAGTGCCAACTTGGTCTGGTTTGAGAGTGCCAGGTGGCTCCTGCAAACTGACACCCAGAACAGTGGCTTGTGAGTTTTGTTTCCCAGGGAAAAAGCCTGTACAATGGTTCAGGGGCCTGAGGCCTTAAATTGCCGGGTGCCTCCTGGAATTCGGCCTCTCGCAGGATGCCTCCCAGAGGCAAGGTGGCACCAGTTCCAACTTGGTCTTGTTTAAGAGTGCCAAGTGGGTCCTGAAAACTGACACCCAGAACAATGGCTTCTGAATTATTTTTTCCAGGGAAAAAGCCTGTACAATGGTTCAGGGTCCTGCGGCCTTAAATTGCCGGGTGCCTCCTGGACTTCCGCAACTCGCCAGGTGTTTCCCAGACGCTAAGCAACACCAGTGCCAACTTGGTCTGGTTTAAGAGTGCCAAGTGGGTCCTGGAAACTGACACCCAGAACAGTGGCTTGTGAGTTTTGTTTCCCAGGGAAAAAGCCTGTACAATGGTTCAGGGTCCTGCGGCCTCAAATTGCCGGGTGCCTCCTGGAATTCGGCGTCTTGCAGGATGCCTCCCAGACGCAAGGTGGCACCAGTGCCAACTTGGTCTGCTTTGAGAGTGCCAAGTGGCTCCTGCAAACTGACACCCAGAACAGTGGCTTGTGAGTTTTGTTTCCCAGGGAAAAAGCCTGTACAATGGTTCAGGGTCCTGCGGCCTTAAATTGATGGGTGCCTCCTGAAATTCGGCCTCTCGCAGGATGCCTCCCAGACGCAAGGTGGCACCAGTGCCAACTTGGTCTGGTTTAAGAGTGCCAAGTGGGTCCTGAAAACTGACACCCAGAACAGTGGCTTCTGAATTTTTTTTTCCAGGGAAAAAGCCTGTAGAATTTTTTTGGGTCCTGCGGCCTTAAATTGCCGGGTGCCTCCTGGAATTCGGCCTCTCGCAGGATGCCTCCCAGACGCAACGTGGCACCAGTTCCAACTTGGTCTGGTTTAAGAGTGCCAAGTGGGTCCTGAAAACTGACACCCAGAACAGTGGCTTCTGAGTTTTGTTTCCCAGGGTAAAAGCCTGTACCATGGTTCAGGGTCCTGCGGCCTTAAATTGCGGGGTGCCTCCTGGAATTCCGCATCTCGCCAGATGTTTCCCAGACGCTAAGCAACACCATTGCCTACTTGGTCTGGTTTAAGAGTGCCAAGTGGGTCCTGGAAACTGACGCCCAGAACAGTGGCTTGTGAGTTTTGCTTCCCAGGGATAAAGCCTGTACAATGGTTCAGGGGCCTGAGGCCTTAAACTGCCCGGTTGCCTCCTGGAATTGCGCCTCTCGCAGGATGCCTTCCAGACGCAAGGTGGCACCAGTGCCAACTTGGTCTGCTTTGAGAGTGTCAAGTGGGTCCTGAAAACTGACACCCAGAACAGTGGCTTGTGAGTTTTGTTTCCCAGGGAAAAATCCTGTACAATGGTTCAGGGGCCTGAGGCCTTAAATTGCCAAGTGCTTCCTTGAATTGCGCCTCTCGCAGGATGCCTCCCAGACGCAAGGTGGCACCAGTTCCAACTTGGTCTGGTTTAAGAGTGCCAAGTGGGTCCTGAAAACTGACACCCAGAACAGTGGCTTGTGAGTTTTGTTTCCCAGGGAAAAAGCCTTTACAATGGTTGAGGGTCCTACCTCCTTAAATTGCCGGGTGCCTCCTGGAATTCAGCCTCTCGCAGGATGCCTCCCAGACGCAAGGTGGCACCAGTGCCAACTTGGTCTGGTTTAAGAGTGCCAAGTGGGTCCTGAAAACTGACACCCAGAACAGTGGCTTGTGAGTTTTGTTTCCCAGGGAAAAAGCCTGTACAATGGTTCAGGTTCACGCGGCCTTAAATTGCGAGGTGCCTCCTGGAATTCCGCATCTCGCCAGATGTTTCCCAGACGCTAAGCAACACCAGTGCCAACTTGGTCTGGTTTGAGAGTGCCAAGTGTGTCCTGAAAACTGACACCCAGAACAGTGGCTTGTGAGTTTTGTTTCCCAGGGAAAAAGCCTGTACAATGGTTCAGGGTCCTGCGGCCTTAAATTTCCGGATGCCTCCTGATATTCGGCGTCTTACAAGATGCCTCCCAGACGCAAGGTGGCAGCAGTGCCAACTTGGTCTGGTTTAAGAGTGCCAAGTGGGTCCTGCAAACTGACACCCAGAACAGTGGCTTGTGAGTTTAGTCTCCCAGGGAAAAAGCCTGTACAATGGTTCAGGTTCCTGCGGCCTTAAATTGCTGGGTGCCTCCTGGAATTGCGCCTCTCGCAGGATGCCTCCCAGACGCAAAGTGGCACCAGTGCCAACTTGGTCTGCTTTGCGAGTGTCAAGTGGGTCCTGCAAACTGACACCCAGAACAGTGGCTTGTGAGTTTTGTTTCCCAGGGAAAAAGCCTGTACAATGGTTCAGGGGCCTGAGGCCTTAAATTGCCGGGTGCCTCCTGGAATTCGGCCTCTCGCAGGATGCCTCCCAGACGCAAGGTGGCACCAGTTCCAACTTGGTCTTGTTTAAGAGTGCCAGGTGGGTCCTGAAAACTGACACCCAGAACAATGGCTTCTGAATTATTTTTTCCAGGGAAAAAGCCTGTACAATGGTTCAGGGTCCTGCGGCCTTAAATTGCCGGGTGCCTCCTGGAATTCCGCAACTCGCCAGGTGTTTCCCAGACGCTAAGCAACACCAGTGCCAACTTGGTCTGGTTTAAGAGTGCCAAGTGGGTCCTGGAAACTGACACCCAGAACAGTGGCTTGTGAGTTTTGTTTCCCAGGGAAAAAGCCTGTACAATGGTTCAGGGTCCTGCGGCCTTAAATTGCCGGGTGCCTCCTGGAATTCGGCGTCGTGCAGGATGCCTCCCAGACGCAAGGTGGCACCAGTGCCAACTTGGTCTGCTTTGAGAGTGCCAAGTGGCTCCTGCAAACTGACACCCAGAACAGTGGCTTGTGAGTTTTGTTTCCCAGGGAAAAAGCCTGTACAATGGTTCAGGGTCCTGCGGCCTTAAATTGATGGGTGCCTCCTGAAATTCGGCCTCTCGCAGGATGCCTCCCAGACGCAAGGTGGCACCAGTGCCAACTTGGTCTGGTTTAAGAGTGCCAAGTGGGTCCTGAAAACTGACACCCAGAACAGTGGCTTCTGAATTTTTTTTTCCAGGGAAAAAGCCTGTAGAATTTTTTTGGGTCCTGCGGCCTTAAATTGCCGGGTGCCTCCTGGAATTCGGCCTCTCGCAGGATGCCTCCCAGACGCAACGTGGCACCAGTTCCAACTTGGTCTGGTTTAAGAGTGCCAAGTGGGTCCTGAAAACTGACACCCAGAACAGTGGCTTCTGAGTTTTGTTTCCCAGGGTAAAAGCCTGTACCATGGTTCAGGGTCCTGCGGCCTTAAATTGCGGGGTGCCTCCTGGAATTCCGCATCTCGCCAGATGTTTCCCAGACGCTAAGCAACACCAGTGCCTACTTGGTCTGGTTTAAGAGTGCCAAGTGGGTCCTGGAAACTGACGCCCAGAACAGTGGCTTGTGAGTTTTGCTTCCCAGGGATAAAGCCTGTACAATGGTTCAGGGGCCTGAGGCCTTAAACTGCCCGGTTGCCTCCTGGAATTGCGCCTCTCGCAGGATGCCTTCCAGACGCAAGGTGGCACCAGTGCCAACTTGGTCTGCTTTGAGAGTGTCAAGTGGGTCCTGAAAACTGACACCCAGAACAGTGGCTTGTGAGTTTTGTTTCCCAGGGAAAAATCCTGTACAATGGTTCAGGGGCCTGAGGCCTTAAATTGCCAAGTGCTTCCTTGAATTGCGCCTCTCGCAGGATGCCTCCCAGACGCAAGGTGGCACCAGTTCCAACTTGGTCTGGTTTAAGAGTGCCAAGTGGGTCCTGAAAACTGACACCCAGAACAGTGGCTTGTGAGTTTTGTTTCCCAGGGAAAAAGCCTTTACAATGGTTGAGGGTCCTACCTCCTTAAATTGCCGGGTGCCTCCTGGAATTCAGCCTCTCGCAGGATGCCTCCCAGACGCAAGGTGGCACCAGTGCCAACTTGGTCTGGTTTAAGAGTGCCAAGTGGGTCCTGAAAACTGACACCCAGAACAGTGGCTTGTGAGTTTTGTTTCCCAGGGAAAAAGCCTGTACAATGGTTCAGGTTCACGCGGCCTTAAATTGCGAGGTGCCTCCTGGAATTCCGCATCTCGCCAGATGTTTCCCAGACGCTAAGCAACACCAGTGCCAACTTGGTCTGGTTTGAGAGTGCCAAGTGTGTCCTGAAAACTGACACCCAGAACAGTGGCTTGTGAGTTTTGTTTCCCAGGGAAAAAGCCTGTACAATGGTTCAGGGTCCTGCGGCCTTAAATTTCCGGATGCCTCCTGATATTCGGCGTCTTAAGAGATGCCTCCCAGACGCAAGGTGGCAGCAGTGCCAACTTGGTCTGGGTTGAGAGTGCCAAGTGGGTCCTGCAAACTGACACCCAGAACAGTGGCTTGTGAGTTTAGTCTCCCAGGGAAAAAGCCTGTACAATGGTTCAGGTTCCTGCGGCCTTAAATTGCTGGGTGCCTCCTGGAATTGCGCCTCTCGCAGGATGCCTCCCAGACGCAAAGTGGCACCAGTGCCAACTTGATCTGCTTTGCGAGTGTCAAGTGGGTCCTGCAAACTGACACCCAGAACAGTGGCTTGTGAGTTTTGTTTCCCAGGGAAAAAGCCTGTACAATGGTTCAGGGTCCTGCGGCCTTAAATTGCCGGGTGCCTCCTGGAATTCCGCCTCTCGCAGGATGCCTCTCAGGCGCAACATGACACCAGTGCCAACTTGGTCTGGTTTGAGAGTGCCAGCTGGCTCCTGCAAACTGACACCCAGAACAGTGGCTTGTGAGTTTTGTTTCCCAGGGAAAAAGCCTGTACAATGGTTCAGGGGCCTGAGGCCTTAAATTGCCGGGTGCCTCCTGGAATTCGGCCTCTCGCAGGATGCCTCCCAGACGCAAGGTGGCACCAGTTCCAACTTGGTCTTGTTTAAGAGTGCCAGGTGGGTCCTGAAAACTGACACCCAGAACAATGGCTTCTGAATTATTTTTTCCAGGGAAAAAGCCTGTACAATGGTTCAGGGTCCTGCGGCCTTAAATTGCCGGGTGCCTCCTGGAATTCCGCAACTCGCCAGGTGTTTCCCAGACGCTAAGCAACACCAGTGCCAACTTGGTCTGGTTTAAGAGTGCCAAGTGGGTCCTGGAAACTGACACCCAGAACAGTGGCTTGTGAGTTTTGTTTCCCAGGGAAAAAGCCTGTACAATGGTTCAGGGTCCTGCGGCCTTAAATTGCCGGGTGCCTCCTGGAATTCGGCGTCGTGCAGGATGCCTCCCAGACGCAAGGTGGCACCAGTGCCAACTTGGTCTGCTTTGAGAGTGCCAAGTGGCTCCTGCAAACTGACACCCAGAACAGTGGCTTGTGAGTTTTGTTTCCCAGGGAAAAAGCCTGTACAATGGTTCAGGGTCCTGCGGCCTTAAATTGATGGGTGCCTCCTGAAATTCGGCCTCTCGCAGGATGCCTCCCAGACGCAAGGTGGCACCAGTGCCAACTTGGTCTGGTTTAAGAGTGCCAAGTGGGTCCTGCAAACTGACACCCAGAACAGTGGCTTCTGAATTTTGTTTTCCAGGGAAAAAGCCTGTAGAATTGTTTTGGGTCCTGCGGCCTTAAATTGCCGGGTGCCTCCTGGAATTCGGCCTCTCGCAGGATGCCTCCCAGACGCAAGGTGGCACCAGTTCCAACTTGGTCTGGTTTAAGAGTGCCAAGTGGGTCCTGAAAACTGACACCCAGAACAGTGGCTTGTGAGTTTTGTTTCCCAGGGAAAAAGCCTGTACAATGGTTCAGGGTCCTGCGGCCTTAAATTGCCGGGTGCCTCCTGGAATTCCGCATCTCGCCAGATGTTTCCCAGACGCTAAGCAACACCAGTGCCTACTTGGTCTGGTTTAAGAGTGCCAAGTGGGTCCTGGAAACTGACGCCCAGAACAGTGGCTTGTGAGTTTTGTTTCCCAGGGAAAAAGCCTGTACAATGGTTCAGGGTCCTGCGGCCTTAAATTGATGGGTGCCTCCTGAAATTCGGCCTCTCGCAGGATGCCTCCCAGACGCAAGGTGGCACCAGTGCCAACTTGGTCTGGTTTAAGAGTGCCAAGTGGGTCCTGAAAACTGACACCCAGAACAGTGGCTTCTGAATTTTGTTTTCCAGGGAAAAAGCCTGTAGAATGGTTTTGGGTCCTGCGGCCTTTAATTGCCGCGTGCCTCCTGGAATTCGGCCTCTCGCAGGATGCCTCCCAGACGCAAGGTGGCACCAGTTCCAACTTGGTCTGGTTTAAGAGTGCCAAGTGGGTCCTGAAAACTGACACCCAGAACAGTGGCTTGTGAGTTTTGCTTCCCAGGGATAAAGCCTGTACAATGGTTCAGGGGCCTGAGGCCTTAAACTGCCCGGTTGCCTCCTGGAATTGCGCCTCTCGCAGGATGCCTTCCAGACGCAAGGTGGCACCAGTGCCAACTTGGTCTGCTTTGAGAGTGTCAAGTGGGTCCTGAAAACTGACACCCAGAACAGTGGCTTGTGAGTTTTGTTTCCCAGGGAAAAATCCTGTACAATGGTTCAGGGGCCTGAGGCCTTAAATTGCCAAGTGCTTCCTTGAATTGCGCCTCTCGCAGGATGCCTCCCAGACGCAAGGTGGCACCAGTTCCAACTTGGTCTGGTTTAAGAGTGCCAAGTGGGTCCTGAAAACTGACACCCAGAACAGTGGCTTGTGAGTTTTGTTTCCCAGGGAAAAAGCCTGTACAATGGTTGAGGGTCCTGCCTCCTTAAATTGCCGGGTGCCTCCTGGAATTCAGCCTCTCGCAGGATGCCTCCCAGACGCAAGGTGGCACCAGTGCCAACTTGGTCTGGTTTAAGAGTGCCAAGTGGGTCCTGAAAACTGACACCCAGAACAGTGGCTTGTGAGTTTTGTTTCCCAGGGAAAAAGCCTGTACAATGGTTCAGGTTCCTGCGGCCGTAAATTGCGGGGTGCCTCCTGGAATTCCGCATCTCGCCAGATGTTTCCCAGACGCTAAGCAACACCAGTGCCAACTTGGTCTGGTTTGAGAGTGCCAAGTGTGACCTGCAAACTGACACCCAGAACAGTGGCTTGTGAGTTTTGTTTCCCAGGGAAAAAGCCTGTACAATGGTTCAGGGTCCTGCGGCCTTAAATTTCCGGATGCCTCCTGATATTCGGCGTCTTACAAGATGCCTCCCAGACGCAAGGTGGCAGCAGTGCCAACTTGGTCTGGGTTGAGAGTGCCAAGTGGGTCCTGCAAACTGACACCCAGAACAGTGGCTTGTGAGTTTAGTCTCCCAGGGAAAAAGCCTGTACAGTGGTTCAGGTTCCTGCGGCCTTAAATTGCTGGGTGCCTCCTGGAATTGCGCCTCTCGCAGGATGCCTCCCAGACGCAAAGTGGCACCAGTGCCAACTTGGTCTGGTTTGAGAGTGCCAAGTGGGTCCTGAAAACTGACACCCAGAACAGTGGCTTGTGAGTTTTGTTTCCCAGGGAAAAAGCCTGTACAATGGTTCAGGGTCCTGCGGCCTTAAATTGCCAGGTGCCTCCTGGAATTCAGCCTCTCGCAGGATGCCTCCCAGACGCAAGGTGGCACCAGTGCCAACTTGGTCTGGTTTAAGAGTGCCAAGTGGGTCCTGAAAACTGACACCCAGAACAGTGGCTTGTGAGTTTTGTTTCCCAGGGAAAAAGCCTGTACAATGATTCAGGATCCTGCGGCCTTAAATTGCCAGGTGCCTCCTGGTATTCGGCCTCTCGCAGGATGCCTCCCAGACGCAAGGTGGCACCAGTGCCAACTTGGTCTGCTTTGCGAGTGTCAAGTGGGTCCTGCAAACTGACACCCAGAACAGTGGCTTGTGAGTTTTGTTTCCCAGGGAAAAAGCCTGTACAATGGTTCAGGGTCCTGCGGCCTTAAATTGCCGGGTGCCTCCTGGAATTCCGCCTCTCGCAGGATGCCTCCCAGGCGCAACATGACACCAGTGCCAACTTGGTCTGGTTTGAGAGTGCCAGGTGGCTCCTGCAAACTGACACCCAGAACAGTGGCTTGTGAGTTTTGTTTCCCAGGGAAAAAGCCTGTACAATGGTTCAGGGGCCTGAGGCCTTAAATTGCCGGGTGCCTCCTGGAATTCGGCCTCTCGCAGGATGCCTCCCAGACGCAAGGTGGCACCAGTTCCAACTTGGTCTGGTTTAAGAGTGCCAAGTGGGTCCTGAAAACTGACACCCAGAACAGTGGCTTCTGAATTATTTTTTCCAGGGAAAAAGCCTGTACAATGATTCAGGGTCCTGCGGCCTTAAATTGCCGGGTGCCTCCTGGAATTCCGCAACTCGCCAGGTGTTTCCCAGACGCTAAGCAACACCAGTGCCAACTTGGTCTGGTTTAAGAGTGCCAAGTGGGTCCTGGAAACTGACACCCAGAACAGTGGCTTGTGAGTTTTGTTTCCCAGGGAAAAAGCCTGTACAATGGTTCAGGGTCCTGCGGCCTTAAATTGCCGGGTGCCTCCTGGAATTCGGCGTCTTGCGGGATGCCTCCCAGACGCAAGGTGGCACCAGTGCCAACTTGGTCTGCTTTGAGAGTGCCAAGTGGCTCCTGCAAACTGACACCCAGAACAGTGGCTTGTGAGTTTTGTTTCCCAGGGAAAAAGCCTGTACAATGGTTCAGGGTCCTGCGGCCTTAAATTGATGGGTGCCTCCTGAAATTCGGCCTCTCGCAGGATGCCTCCCAGACGCAAGGTGGCACTAGTGCCAACTTGGTCTGGTTTAAGAGTGCCAAGTGGGTCCTGAAAACTGACACCCAGAACAGTGGCTTCTGAATTTTGTTTTCCAGGGAAAAAGCCTGTAGAATTGTTTTGGGTCCTGCGGCCTTAAATTGCCGGGTGCCTCCTGGAATTCGGCCTCTCGCAGGATGCCTCCCAGACGCAAGGTGGCACCAGTTCCAACTTGGTCTGGTTTAAGAGTGCCAAGTGGGTCCTGAAAACTGACACCCAGAACAGTGGCTTGTGAGTTTTGCTTCTCAGGGATAAAGCCTGTACAATGGTTCAGGGGCCTGAGGCCTAAAATTGACCGGTTGCCTCCTGGAATTGCGCCTCTCGCAGGATGCCTCCCAGACGCTAAGCAACACCAGTGCCAACTTGGTCTGGTTTAAGAGTGCCAAGTGGGTCCTGCAAACTGACACCCAGAACAGTGGCTTGTGAGTTTTGTTTCCCAGGGAAAAAGCCTGTACAATGGTTGAGGGTCCTGCCTCCTTAAATTGCCGGGTGCCTCCTGGAATTCGGCCTCTCGCAGGATGCCTCCCAGACGCAAGGTGGCACCAGTGCCAACTTGGTCTGCTTTGCGAGTGTCAAGTGGGTCCTGCAAACTGACACCCAGAACAGTGGCTTGTGAGTTTTGTTTCCCAGGGAAAAAGCCTGTACAATGGTTGAGGGTCCTGCGGCCTTAAATTGCCGGGTGCCTCCTGGAGATCCGCCTCTCGCAGGATGCCTCCCAGGCGCAACATGACACCAGTGCCAACTTGGTCTGGTTTGAGAGTGCCAAGTGCGTCCTGAAAACTGACACCCAGAACAGTGGCTTGTGAGTTTTGTTTCCCAGGGAAAAAGCCTGTACAATGGTTCAGGGTCCTGCGGCCTTAAATTGCCGGGTGCCTCCTGGAATTCCGCCTCTCGCAGGATGCCTCCCAGACGCAAGGTGGCACCAGTTCCAACTTGGTCTGGTTTGAGAGTGCCAGGTGGGTCCTGCAAACTGACACCCAGAACAGTGGCTTGTGAATTTTGTTTCCCAGGGAAAAAGCCTGTAGATTGGTTTTGGGTCCTGCGGCCTTAAATTGCCGGGTGCCTCCTGGAATTCGGCCTCTCGCAGGATGCCTCCCAGACGCAAGGTGGCACCAGTGCCAACTTGGTCTGGTTTGAGAGTGCCAGGTGGCTCCTGCAAACTGACACCCAGAACAGTGGCTTGTGAGTTTTGTTTCCCAGGGGAAAAGCCTGTACAATGGTTCAGGGGCCTGAGGCCTTAAATTGCTGGGTGCCTCCTGGAATTCGGACTCTCGCAGGGTGCCTCCCAGAGGCAAAATGACACCATTTCCAACTTGGTCTGCTTTGAGAGTGTCAAGTGGGTCCTGAAAACTGACACCCAGAACAGTGGCTTGTGAGTTTTGTTTCCCAGGGAAAAAGCCTGTACAATGGTTCAGGGTCCTGCGGCCTTAAATTGCCGGGTGCCACCTGGAATTGCGCCTCTCGCAGGATGCCTCCCAGACGCAAGGTGGCACCAGTGCCAACTTGGTCTGGTTTGAGAGTGCCAGGTGCCTCCTGAAAACTGACACCCAGAACAATGGCTTCTGAATTTTTTTTTCCAGGGAAAAAGCCTGTAGAAAGGTTTTGGGTCCTGCGGCCTTAAATTGCCGGGTGCCTCCTGGAATTCCGCCTCTCGCAGGATGCATCCCAGACGCAAGGTGGCACCAGTGCCAACTTGGTCTGTTTTGAGAGTGCCAAGTGGGTCCTGAAAACTGACACCCAGAACAGTGGCTTGTGAGTTTTGTTTCCCAGGGAAAAAGCCTGTACAATGGTTCAGGGTCCTGAGGCCTTAAATTGCTGGGTGCCTCCTGGAATTCGGACTCTCGCAGGGTGCCTCCCAGAGGCAAAATGACACCATTTCCAACTTGGTCTGCTTTGAGAGTGTCAAGTGGGTCCTGAAAACTGACACCCAGAACAGTGGCTTGTGAGTTTTGTTTCCCAGGGAAAAAGCCTGTACAATGGTTCAGGGTCCTGCGGCCTTAAATTGCCGGGTGCCTCCTGGAATTCCGCAACTCGCCAGGTGTTTCCCAGACGCTAAGCAACACCAGTGCCAACTTGGTCTGGTTTGAGAGTGCCAAGTGGGTCCTGAAAACTGACACCCAGAACAGTGGCTTGTGAGTTTTGTTTCCCAGGGAAAAAGCCTGTACAATGGTTCAGGGGCCTGCGGCCTTAAATTGATGGGTGCCTCCTGAAATTCGGCCTCTCGCAGGATGCCTCCCAGACGCAAGGTGGCACTAGTGCCAACTTGGTCTGGTTTAAGAGTGCCAAGTGGGTCCTGAAAACTGACACCCAGAACAGTGGCTTGTGAGTTTTGCTTCTCAGGGATAAAGCCTGTACAATGGTTCAGGGGCCTGAGGCCTTAAATTGACCGGTTGCCTCCTGGAATTGCGCCTCTCGCAGGATGCCTCCCAGACGCTAAGCAACACCAGTGCCAACTTGGTCTGGTTTAAGAGTGCCAAGTGGGTCCTGCAAACTGACACCCAGAACAGTGGCTTGTGAGTTTTGTTTCCCAGGGAAAAAGCCTGTACAATGGTTGAGGGTCCTGCCTCCTTAAATTGCCGGGTGCCTCCTGGAATTCGGCCTCTCGCAGGATGCCTCCCAGACGCAAGGTGGCACCAGTGCCAACTTGGTCTGCTTTGCGAGTGTCAAGTGGGTCCTGCAAACTGACACCCAGAACAGTGGCTTGTGAGTTTTGTTTCCCAGGGAAAAAGCCTGTACAATGGTTCAGGGTCCTGCGGCCTTAAATTGCCGGGTGCCTCCTGGAGATCCGCCTCTCGCAGGATGCCTCCCAGGCGCAACATGACACCAGTGCCAACTTGGTCTGGTTTGAGAGTGCCAAGTGCGTCCTGAAAACTGACACCCAGAACAGTGGCTTGTGAGTTTTGTTTCCCAGGGAAAAAGCCTGTACAATGGTTCAGGGTCCTGCGGCCTTAAATTGCCGGGTGCCTCCTGGAATTCCGCCTCTCGCAGGATGCCTCCAAGACGCAAGGTGGCACCAGTTCCAACTTGGTCTGGTTTGAGAGTGCCAGGTGGGTCCTGCAAACTGACACCCAGAACAGTGGCTTGTGAATTTTGTTTCCCAGGGAAAAAGCCTGTAGATTGGTTTTGGGTCCTGCGGCCTTAAATTGCCGGGTGCCTCCTGGAATTCGGCCTCTCGCAGGATGCCTCCCAGACGCAAGGTGGCACCAGTGCCAACTTGGTCTGGTTTGAGAGTGCCAGGTGGCTCCTGCAAACTGACACCCAGAACAGTGGCTTGTGAGTTTTGTTTCCCAGGGGAAAAGCCTGTACAATGGTTCAGGGGCCTGAGGCCTTAAATTGCTGGGTGCCTCCTGGAATTCGGACTCTCGCAGGGTGCCTCCCAGAGGCAAAATGACACCATTTCCAACTTGGTCTGCTTTGAGAGTGTCAAGTGGGTCCTGAAAACTGACACCCAGAACAGTGGCTTGTGAGTTTTGTTTCCCAGGGAAAAAGCCTGTACAATGGTTCAGGGTCCTGCGGCCTTAAATTGCCGGGTGCCACCTGGAATTGCGCCTCTCGCAGGATGCCTCCCAGACGCAAGGTGGCACCAGTGCCAACTTGGTCTGGTTTGAGAGTGCCAGGTGCCTCCTGAAAACTGACACCCAGAACAATGGCTTCTGAATTTTTTTTTCCAGGGAAAAAGCCTGTAGAAAGGTTTTGGGTCCTGCGGCCTTAAATTGCCGGGTGCCTCCTGGAATTCCGCCTCTCGCAGGATGCATCCCAGACGCAAGGTGGCACCAGTGCCAACTTGGTCTGGTTTGAGAGTGCCAAGTGGGTCCTGAAAACTGACACCCAGAACAGTGGCTTGTGAGTTTTGTTTCCCAGGGAAAAAGCCTGTACAATGGTTCAGGGTCCTGAGGCCTTAAATTGCTGGGTGCCTCCTGGAATTCGGACTCTCGCAGGGTGCCTCCCAGAGGCAAAATGACACCATTTCCAACTTGGTCTGCTTTGAGAGTGTCAAGTGGGTCCTGAAAACTGACACCCAGAACAGTGGCTTGTGAGTTTTGTTTCCCAGGGAAAAAGCCTGTACAATGGTTCAGGGTCCTGCGGCCTTAAATTGCCGGGTGCCTCCTGGAATTCCGCAACTCGCCAGGTGTTTCCCAGACGCTAAGCAACACCAGTGCCAACTTGGTCTGGTTTGAGAGTGCCAAGTGGGTCCTGCAAACTGACACCCAGAACAGTGGCTTGTGAGTTTTGTTTCCCAGGGAAAAAGCCTGTACAATGGTTCAGGGGCCTGAGGCCTTAAATTGCTGGGTGCCTCCTGGAATTCAGACTCTCGCAGGGTGCCTCCCAGAGGCAAAATGACACCATTTCCAACTTGGTCTGGTTTAAGAGTGCCAAGTGGGTCCTGAAAACTGACACCCAGAAAAGTGGCTTGTGAGTTTTGTTTCCCAGGGAAAAAGCCTATACAGTGGTTCAGCGTCCTGCGGCCTTAAATTGCCGGGTGCCTCCTGGAATTGCGCCTCTCACAGGATGCCTCCCAGACGCAAGGTGGCACCAGTGCCAACTTGGTCTGCTTTGAGAGTGTCAAGTGGGTCCTGAAAACTGACACCCAGAACAGTGGCTTGTGAGTTTTGTTTCCCAGGGAAAAAGCCTGTACAATGGTTCAGGGGCCTGAGGCCTTAAATTGCTGGGTGCCTCCTGGAATTCCGCATCTCGCCAGGTGTTTCCCAGACGCTAAGCAACACCAGTGCCAACTTGGTCTGGTTTAAGAGTGCCAAGTGGGTCCTGAAAACTGACACCCAGAACAGTGGCTTGTGAGTTTTGTTTCCCAGGGAAAAAGCCTGTACAATGGTTCAGGGTCCTGCGGCCTTAAATTGCCTGGTGCCTTCTGGAATTCAGCCTCTCGCAGGCTGCCTCCCAGATGCAAGGTGGCACCGGTGCCAACTTGGTCTGGTTTGAGAGTGTCAAGTGGGTCCTGAAAACTGACACCCAGAACAGTGGCTTGTGAGTTTTGTTTCCCAGGGAAAAAGCGTTTACAATGGTTCAGTGTCCAGTGGCCTTTAATATCCGGCTGCTTCCTGGAATTCCCCCTCTCGCAGGATGTTTCCCAGACGCTAAGCGGCACCGGTGCCCACTTCGTCTAGTTTGAGAGTGCCAAGTTGGTCCTGAAAACTGACACCCAGAACAGTGGCTTGTGAGTTTTGTTTCCCAGGAAAAAGGCCTGTAGACTGGCGCAGGGGCCTGAGACCCTAAGTTTCCGTGTGCCTCCTGGAATTCGGCGTCTGGCAGGATGCCTCCAAGACACAAAATGGCACCAGTGCTAACTTGGTCTGGTTTGAGAGTGCCAGGTGGCTCCTGCAAACTAACACCCAGAACAGTGGCTTGTGAATTTTGTTTCCCAGGGAAAAAGTCTGTAGAATGGTTTTGGGTCCTGCGGCCTTAAATTGCCGGGTGCCTCCTGGAATTCGGCCACTCGCAGGATGCCTCCAAGACGCAAGGTGGCACCAGTTCCAACTTGGTCTGGTTTGAGAGTGCCAGGTGGCTCCTGCAAACTGACACCCAGAACAGTGGCTTGTGAGTTTTGTTTCCCAGGGAAAAAGCCTGTAGATTGGTTTTGGGTCCTGCGGCCTTAAATTGCCGGGTGCCTCCTGGAATTCCGCCTCTCGCAGGATGCCTCCCAGACGCAAGGTGGCACCAGTGCCAACTTGGTCTGGTTTGAGAGTTCCAGGTGGCTCCTGCAAACTGACACCCAGAACAGTGGCTTGTGAGTTTTGTTTCCCAGGGAAAAAGCCTGTACAATGGTTCAGGGGCCTGAGGCCTTAAATTGCTGGGTGCCTCCTGGAATTCGGACTCTCGCAGGGTGCCTCCCAGAGGCAAAATGACACCATTTCCAACTTGGTCTGCTTTGAGAGTGTCAAGTGGGTCCTGAAAACTGACACCCAGAACAGTGGCTTGTGAGTTTTGTTTCCCAGGGAAAAAGCCTGTACAATGGTTCAGGGTCCTGCGGCCTTAAATTGCCGGGTGCCACCTGGAATTGCGCCTCGCGCAGGATGCCTCCCAGACGCAAGGTGGCACCAGTGCCAACTTGGTCTGGTTTGAGAGTGCCAAGTGGGTCATGCAAACTGACACCCAGAACAGTGGCTTGTGAGTTTTGTTTCCCAGGTAAAAAGCCTGTACAATGGTTCAGGGTCCTGCGGACTTCAATTGCCGGGTGCCTCCTGGAATTGGGCCTCTCGCAGGATGCCTCCCAGACGCAAGGTGGCACCAGTGCCAACTTGGTCTGGTTTGAGAGTGCCAAGTGGGTCCTGAAAACTGACACCCAGAACAGTGGCTTGTGAGTTTTGTTTCCCAGGGAAAAAGCCTGTACAATGGTTCAGGGGCCTGAGGCCTTAAATTGCTGGGTGCCTCCTGGAATTCGGACTCTCGCAGGGTGCCTGCCAGAGGCAAAATGACACCATTTCCAACTTGGTCTGGTTTGAGAGTGCCAAGTGGGTCCTGAAAACTGACACCCAGAACAGTGGCTTGTGAGTTTTGTTTCCCAGGGAAAAAGCCTATACAGTGGTTCAGCGTCCTGCGGCCTTAAATTGCCGGGGGCCTCCTGGAATTGCGCCTCTCGCAGGATGCCTCCCAGACGCAAGGTGGCACCAGTGCCAACTTGGTCTGCTTTGAGAGTGTCAAGTGGGTCCTGAAAACTGACACCCAGAACAGTGGCTTGTGAGTTTTGTTTCCCAGGGAAAAAGCCTGTACAATGGTTCAGGGGCCTGAGGCCTTAAATTGCCGGGTGCCTCCTGGAATTCCGCATCTCGCCAGGTGTTTCCCAGACGCTAAGCAACAGCAGTGCCAACTTGGTCTGGTTTAAGAGTGCCAAGTGGGTCATGCAAACTGACACCCAGAACAGTGGCTTGTGAGTTTTGTTTCCCAGGTAAAAAGCCTGTACAATGGTTCAGGGTCCTGCGGACTTCAATTGCCGGGTGCCTCCTGGAATTGGGCCTCTCGCAGGATGCCTCCCAGACGCAAGGTGGCACCAGTGCCAACTTGGTCTGGTTTGAGAGTGCCAAGTGGGTCCTGAAAACTGACACCCAGAACAGTGGCTTGTGAGTTTTGTTTCCCAGGGAAAAAGCCTGTACAATGGTTCAGGGTCCTGCGGCCTTAAATTGCCTGGTGCCTTCTGGAATTCAGCCTCTCGCAGGCTGCCTCCCAGATGCAAGGTGGCACCGGTGCCAACTTGGTCTGGTTTGAGAGTGTCAAGTGGGTCCTGAAAACTGACACCCAGAACAGTGGCTTGTGAGTTTTGTTTCCCAGGGAAAAAGCGTTTACAATGGTTCAGTGTCCAGTGGCCTTTAATATCCGGCTGCTTCCTGGAATTCCCCCTCTCGCAGGATGTTTCCCAGACGCTAAGCGGCACCGGTGCCCACTTCGTCTAGTTTGAGAGTGCCAAGTTGGTCCTGAAAACTGACACCCAAAACAGTGGCTTGTGAGTTTTGTTTCCCAGGAAAAAGGCCTGTAGACTGGCGCAGGGGCCTGAGACCCTAAGTTTCCGTGTGCCTCCTGGAATTCGGCGTCTGGCAGGATGCCTCCAAGACACAAGGTGGCACCAGTTCCAACTTGGTCTGGTTTGAGAGTGCCAGGTGGGTCCTGCAAACTGACACCCAGAACAGTGGCTTGTGAATTTTGTTTCCCAGGGAAAAAGCCTGTAGAATGGTTTTGGGTCCTGCAGCCTTAAATTGCCGGGTGCCTCCTGGAATTCCGCCTCTCGCAGGATGCCTCCCAGACGCAAGGTGGCACCAGTGCCAACTTGGTCTGGTTTGAGAGTGCCAGGTGGCTCCTGCAAACTAACACCCAGAACAGTGGCTTGTGAGTTTTGTTTCCCAGGGAAAAAGCCTGTACAATGGTTCAGGGGCCTGAGGCCTTAAATTGCTGGGTGCCTCCTGGAATTCGGACTCTCGCAGGGTGCCTCCCAGAGGCAAAATGACACCATTTCCAACTTGGTCTGGTTTGAGAGTGTCAAGTGGGTCCTGAAAACTGACACCCAGAACAGTGGCTTGTGAGTTTTGTTGCCCAGGAAAAAAGCCTGTACAATGGTTCAGGGTCCTGCGGCCTTAAATTGCCGGGTGCCACCTGGAATTGCGCCTCTCGCAGGATGCCTCCCAGACGCAAGGTGGCACCAGTGCCAACTTGGTCTGGTTTGAGAGTGCCAGGTGCCTCCTGCAAACTGACACCCAGAACAATGGCTTCTGAATTTTTTTTTCCAGGGAAAAAGCCTGTAGAAAGGTTTTGGGTCCTGCGACCTTAAATTGCCGGGTGCCTCCTGGAATTCCGCCTCTCGCAGGATGCCTCCCAGACGCAAGGTGGCACCAGTGCCAACTTGGTCTGGTTTGAGAGTGCCAAGTGGGTCCTGAAAACTGACACCCAGAACAGTGGCTTGTGAGTTTTGTTTCCCAGGGAAAAAGCCTGTACAATGGTTCAGGGGCCTGAGGCCTTAAATTGCTGGGTGCCTCCTGGAATTTGGACTCTCGCAGGGTGCCTCCCAGAGGCAAAATGAAACCATTTCCAACTTGGTCTGCTTTGAGAGTGTCAAGTGGGTCCTGAAAACTGACACCCAGAACAGTGGCTTGTGAGTTTTGTTTCCCAGGGAAAAAGCCTGTACAATGGTTCAGGGTCCTGCGGCCTTAAATTGCCGGGTGCCTCCTGGAATTCCGCAACTCGCCAGGTGTTTCCCAGACGCTAAGCAACACCAGTGCCAACTTGGTCTGGTTTGAGAGTGCCAAGTGTGTCCTGCAAACTGACACCCAGAACAGTGGCTTGTGAGTTTTGTTTCCCAGGGAAAAAGCCTGTACAATGGTTC
Organism: Fringilla coelebs; assembly: GCF_963513975.1. NCBI lineage: Eukaryota > Metazoa > Chordata > Aves > Passeriformes > Fringillidae > Fringilla > Fringilla coelebs. The sequence goes on along the minus strand of NW_028167261.1, from coordinate 8,514 downwards.
AGGGTCCTGCGGCCTTAAATTGCCGAGTGCCTCCTGGAATTCCGCATCTCGCCAGGTGTTTCCCAGACGCTAAGCAACACCAGTGCCAACTTGGTCTGGTTTAAGAGTGCCAAGTGGGTCCTGGAAACTGACACCCAGAACAGTGGCTTGTGAGTTTTGTTTCCCAGGGAAAAAGCCTGTAGAATGGTTCAGGTTCCTGCGGCCTTAAATTGCCAGGTGCCTCCTGGAATTCAGCCTCTCGCAGGATGCCTCCCAGACGCAAGGTGGCACCAGTGCCAACTTGGTCTGGTTTAAGAGTGCCAAGTGGGTCCGGAAAACTGACACCCAGAACAGTGACTTGTGAGTTTTGTTTCCCAGGGAAAAAGCCTGTACAATGGTTCAGGGGCCTGAGGCCTTAAATTGCCGGGTGCCTCCTGGAATTCGGCCACTCGCAGGATGCCTCCCAGACGCAAGGTGGCACCAGTTCCAACTTGGTCTGGTTTAAGAGTGCCAAGTGGGTCCTGCAAACTGACACCCAGAACAGTGGCTTGTGAGTTTTGTTTCCCAGGGAAAAAGCCTGTACAATGGTTCAGGGACCTGCGGCCTTAAATTGCCGGGTGCTTCCTGGAATTGCACCTCTCGCAGGATGCCTCCCAGACGCAAGGTGGCACCAGTGCCAACTTGGTCTGGTTTGAGAGTGCCAGGTGGCTCCTGCAAACTGACACCCAGAACAGTGGCTTGTGAGTTTTGTTTCCCAGGGAAAAAGCCTGTACAATGGTTCAGGGTCCTGCGGCCTTCAATTGCAGGGTGACTCCTTGAATTCCGCATCTCACCAGATGTTTCCCAGACGCAAGGTGGCACCAGTGCCAACTTGGTCTGCTTTGAGAGTATCAAGTGGGTCCTGAAAACTGACACCCAGAACAGTGGCTTGTGAGTTTTGTTTCCCAGGGAAAAAGCCTGTACAATGGTTCAGGGGCCTGAGGCCTTAAATTGCCGGGTGCCTCCTTGAATTGCGCCTCACGCAGGATGCCTCCCAGACGCTAAGCAACACCACTGCCAACTTGGTCTGATTTAAGAATGCCAAGTGGGTCCTGAAAACTGACACCCAGAACAGTGGCTTGTGAGTTTTGTTTCCCAGGGAAAAAGCCTGTACAATGGTTCAGGGGCCTGAGGCCTTAAATTGCCGGGTGCCTTCTGGAATTCAGCCTCTCGCAGGCTGCCTCCCAGATGAAAGGTGGCACCGGTGCCAACTTGGTCTGGTTTGAGAGTGTCAAGTGGGTCCAGAAAACTGACACCCAGAACAGTGGCTAGTGAGTTTTGTTTCCCAGGGAAAAAGCCTGTACAATGGTTCAGATTCACGCGGCCTTAAATTGCGAGGTGCCTCCTGGAATTCGGCGTCTTCCAAGATGCCTCCCAGAAGCATGGTGACACCAGTGCCAGCTTGGTCTGGGTTGAGAGTGCCTAGTGGGTCCTGAAAACTGACACCCAGAACAGTGGCTTCTGAATTTTGTTTTCTAGGGAAAAAGCCTGTAGAATGGTTCAGGGTCCTGCGGCCTTAAATTGCCGGGTGCCTCCTGGAATTCGGCCTCGCGCAGGATGCCTCCCAGACGCAAGGTGGCACCAGTGCCAACTTGGTCTGGTTTAAGAGTGCCAAGTGGGTCCTGAAAACTGACACCCAGAACAGTGACTTGTGAGTTTTGTTTCCCAGGGAAAAATCCTGTACAATGGTTCAGGGGCCTGAGACCTTAAATTGCCGGGTGCCTCCTGGAATTCGGCCTCTCGCAGGATGCCTCCCAGACGCAAGGTGACACCAGTGCCAACTTAGTCTGGTTTAAGAGTGCCAAGTGGGTCCTGAAAACTGACACCCAGAACAGTGGCTTGTGAGTTTTGTTTCCCAGGGAAAAATCCTGTACAATGGTTCAGGGGCCTTAGGCCTTAAATTGCCAGGTACCTCCTGGAATTCGGCCTCGCGCAGGATGCCTCCCAGACGCAAGGTGGCACATGTTCCAAATTGGCCTGGTTAAAGAGTGCAAAGTGGGTCCTGAAAACTGATACCCAGAACAGTGGCTTGTGAGTTTTGTTTCCCAGGGAAAAAGCCTGTAAAATGGTTCAGGGTCTTGCGGCCTTAAATTGCCGGGTGACTCCTTGAATTCCGCATCTCACCAGATGTTTCCCAGATGCAAGGTGGCACCAGTGCCAACTTGGTCTGCTTTGAGAGTGTCAAGTGGGTCCTGAAAACTGACACCCAGAACAGTGGCTTGTGAGTTTTGTTTCCCAGGGAAAAATCCTGTACAATGGTTCAGGGGTCTGAGGCCTTTAATTGCCGGGTGCCTCCTGGAATTCCGCATCTCGCCAGGTTTTTCCCAGACGCTAACCAACACCAGTTCCAACTTGGTCTGGTTTAAGAGTGCCAAGTGGGTCCTGCAAACTGACACCCAGAACAGTGGCTTCTGAATATTTTTTCCCAGGGAAAAAGCCTGTAGAATGGTTTTGGGTCCTGCGGCCTTAAATTGCCGGGTGCCTCCTGGAATTCCCCCTCTCGCAGGATGCCTCCCAGACGCAAGGTGGCACCTGTGCCAACTTGTTCTGGTTTGAGAGTACCAAGTGGGTCCGGCAAACTGACACCCAGAACAGTGGCTTGTGAGTTTTGTTTCCCAGGGAAAAAGCCTGTACAATGGTTCAGGGGCCTGAGGCCTTAAGTTGCCTTTGCCTCCTGGAGATCCGCCTCTCACAGGATGCCTCCCAGGCGCAAAATGACACCAGTGCCAACTTGGTCTGGTTTAAGAGTGCCAAGTGGGTCCTGAAAACTGACACCCAGAACAGTGACTTGTGAGTTTTGTTTCCCAGGGAAAAAGTCTGTACAATGGTTCAGGGGCCTGAGGCCTTAAATTGCCGGGTGCCTCCTGGAATTCAGCCTCTCGCAGGATGCCTCCCAGACGCAAGGTGGCACCAGTTCAAACTTGGTCTGGTTTGCGAGTGCCAAGTGGGTCCTGAAAACTGACACCCAGAACAGTGGCTTCTGAGTTTTGTTTCCCAGGGAAAAAGCCTGTACAATGGTTCAGGGTCCTGCAGCCTTAAATTGCCGGGTGCCTCCTGGAATTGCGCCTCTCGCAGGATGCCTCCCAGACGCAAGGTGGCACCAGTGCCAACTTGGTCTGCTTTGAGAGTGTCAAGTGGCTCCTGAAAACTGACACCCAGAACAGTGGCTTGTGAGTTTTGTTTCCCAGGGAAAAAGCCTGTACAATGGTTCAGGGTCCTGCGGCCTTAAATTGCCGGGTGACTCCTGGAATTCCGCATCTCACCAGATGTTTGCCAGATGCAAGGTGGCACCAGTGCCAACTTGGTCTGCTTTGAGAGTGTCAAGTGGGTCCTGAAAACTGACACCCAGAACAGTGGCTTGTGAGTTTTGTTTCCCAGGGAAAAAGCCTGTACAATGGTTCAGGGTCCTGCGGCCTTAAATTGCCGGGTGCCTCCTGGAATTCGGCCTCTCGCAGGATGCCTCCCAGACGCAAGGTGGCACCAGTGCCAACTTGGTCTGGTTTAAGAGTGCCAAGTGGGTCCTGAAAACTGACACCCAGAACAGTGGCTTGTGAGTTTTGTTTCCCAGGGAAAAAGCCTGTACAATGGTTCAGGGTCCTGCGGCCTTAAATTGCCGGGTGTCTCCTGGAATTGCACCTCTCGCAGGATGCCTCCCAGACGCAAGGTGGCACCAGTGGCAACTTGGTCTGGTTTGAGAGTGCCAGGTGGCTCCTGCAAACTGACACCCAGAACAGTGGCTTGTGAGTTTTGTTTCCCAGGGAAAAAGCCTGTACAATGGTTCAGGGTCCTGCGGCCTTAAATTGCCGGGTGACTCCTGGAATTCCGCATCTCACCAGATGTTTCCCAGACGCAAGGTGGCACCAGTGCCAACTTGGTCTGCTTTGAGAGTGTCAAGTGGGTCCTGAAAACTGACACCCAGAACAGTGGCTTGTGAGTTTTGTTTCCCAGGGAAAAATCCTGTACAATGGTTCAGGGGCCTGAGGCCTTAAATTGCCGGGTGCCTCCTTGAATTGCGCCTCTCGCAGGATGCCTCCCAGACGCTAAGCAACACCAGTGCCAACTTGGTCTGATTTAAGAATGCCAAGTGGGTCCTGAAAACTGACACCCAGAACAGTGGCTTGTGAGTTTTGTTTCCCAGGGAAAAAGCCTGTACAATGGTTCAGGTTCACGCGGCCTTAAATTGCGGGGTGCCTCCTGGAATTCGGCGTCTTGCAAGATGCCTCCCAGAAGCATGGTGACACCAGTGCCAGCTTGGTCTGGGTTGAGAGTGCCAAGTGGGTCCTGAAAACTGACACCCAGAACAGTGGCTTGTGAGTTTTGTTTCCCAGGGAAAAAGCCTGTACAATGGTTCAGGTTCACGCGGCCTTAAATTGCCGGGTGCCTCCTGGAATTCCGCATCTCGCCAGATGTTTCCCAGACGCTAAGCAACACCAGTGCCAACTTGGTCTGGTTTGAGAGTGCCAAGTGTGTCCTGCAAACTGACACCCAGAACAGTGGCTTGTGAGTTTTGTTTCCCAGGGAAAAAGCCTGTACAATGGTTCAGGGTCCTGCGGCCTTAAATTGCCGGTTGCCTCCTGGAATTCGGACTCTCGCAGGATGCCTCCCAGACGCAAGGTGGCACCAGTGCCAACTTGGTCTGGTTTAAGAGTGCCAAGTGGGTCCTGCAAACTGACACCCAGAACAGTGGCTTGTGAGTTTTGTTTCCCAGGGAAAAAGCCTGTACAATGGTTGAGGGTCCTGCGGCCTTAAATTGCCGGGTGCCTCCTGGAATTCGGCCTCTCGCAGGATGCCTCCCAGACGCAAGGTGGCACCAGTGCCAACTTGGTCTGGTTTAAGAGTGCCAAGTGGGTCCTGAAAACTGACACCCAGAACAGTGGCTTGTGAGTTTTGTTTCCCAGGGAAAAAGCCTGTACAATGGTTCAGGGTCCTGCGGCCTTAAATTGCCGGGTGCCTCCTGGAATTCCGCCTCTCGCAGGATGCCTCCCAGACGCAAGGTGGCACCAGTGCCAACTTGGTCTGGTTTAAGAGTGCCAAGTGGGTCCTGAAAACTGACACCCAGAACAGTGGCTTCTGAATTTTGTTTCCCAGGGAAAAAGCCTGTACAATGGTTCAGGTTCACGCGGCCTTAAATTGCGAGGTGCCTCCTGGAATTCGGCGTCTTGCAAGATGCCTCCCAGAAGCATGGTGACACCAGTGCCAGCTTGGTCTGGGTTGAGAGTGCCAAGTGTGTCCTGCAAACTGACACCCAGAACAGTGGCTTGTGAGTTTTGTTTCCCAGGGAAAAAGCCTGTACAATGGTTCAGGGTCCTGCGGCCTTAAATTGCCGGGTGCCTCCTGGAATTCGGCCTCTCGCAGGATGCCTCCCAGACGCAAGGTGGCACCAGTGCCAACTTGGTCTGGTTTAGAAGTGCCAAGTGGGTCCTGAAAACTGACACCCAGAACAGTGGCTTGTGAGTTTTGTTTCCCAGGGAAAAAGCCTGTACAATGGTTCAGGGGCCTGAGGCCTTAAATTGTCGCGTGCCTCCTGGAATTCGGCCACTCGCAGGATGCCTCCCAGACGCAAGGTGGCACCAGTTCCAACTTGGTCTGGTTTAAGAGTGCAAAGTGGGTCCTGAAAACTGACACCCAGAACAGTGGCTTGTGAGTTTTGTTTCCCAGGGAAAAAGCCTGTACAATGGTTCAGGGTCCTGCGGCCTTAAATTGCCGGGTGCCTCCTGGAATTGCACCTCTCGCAGGACGCCTCCCAGATTCAAGGTGGCACCAGTGGCAACTTGGTCTGGTTTGAGAGTGCCAGGTGGCTCCTGCAAACTGACACCCAGAACAGTGGCTTGTGAGTTTTGTTTCCCAGGGAAAAAGCCTGTAAAATGGTTCAGGGTCCTGCGGCCTTAAATTGCCGGGTGACTCCTGGAATTCCGCATCTCACCAGATGTTTCCCAGACGCAAGGTGGCACCAGTGCCAACTTGGTCTGCTTTGAGAGTGTCAAGTGGGTCCTGAAAACTGACACCCAGAACAGTGGCTTGTGAGTTTTGTTTCCCAGGGAAAAATCCTGTACAATGGTTCAGGGGCCTGAGGCCTTAAATTGCCGGGTGCCTCCTTGAATTGCGCCTCTCGCAGGATGCCTCCCAGACGCTAAGCAACACCAGTGCCAACTTGGTCTGATTTAAGAATGCCAAGTGGGTCCTGAAAACTGACACCCAGAACAGTGGCTTGTGAGTTTTGTTTCCCAGGGAAAAAGCCTGTACAATGGTTCAGGTTCACGCGGCCTTAAATTGCGGGGTGCCTCCTGGAATTCGGCGTTTGCAAGATGCCTCCCAGAAGCATGGTGACACCAGTGCCAGCTTGGTCTGGGTTGAGAGTGCCAAGTGGGTCCTGAAAACTGACACCCAGAACAGTGGCTTGTGAGTTTTGTTTCCCAGGGAAAAAGCCTGTACAATGGTTCAGGTTCACGCGGCCTTAAATTGCCGGGTGCCTCCTGGAATTCCGCATCTCGCCAGATGTTTCCCAGACGCTAAGCAACACCAGTGCCAACTTGGTCTGGTTTAAGAGTGCCAAGTGTGTCCTGCAAACTGACACCCAGAACAGTGGCTTGTGAGTTTTGTTTCCCAGGGAAAAAGCCTGTACAATGGTTCAGGGTCCTGCGGCCTTAAATTGCCGGTTGCCTCCTGGAATTCGGACTCTCGCAGGATGCCTCCCAGACGCAAGGTGGCACCAGTGCCAACTTGGTCTGGTTTAAGAGTGCCAAGTGGGTCCTGCAAACTGACACCCAGAACAGTGGCTTGTGAGTTTTGTTTCCCAGGGAAAAAGCCTGTACAATGGTTCAGGGGCCTGCGGCCTTAAATTGCCGGGTGCCTCCTGGAATTCGGCCTCTCGCAGGATGCCTCCCAGACGCAAGGTGGCACCAGTGCCAACTTGGTCTGGTTTAAGAGTGCAAAGTGGGTCCTGAAAACTGACACCCAGAACAGTGGCTTGTGAGTTTTGTTTCCCAGGGAAAAAGCCTGTACAATGGTTCAGGGTCCTGCGGCCTTAAATTGCCGGGTGCCTCCTGGAATTCCGCCTCTCGCAGGATGCCTCCCAGACGCAAGGTGGCACCAGTGCCAACTAGGTCTGGTTTAAGAGTGCCAAGTGGGTCCTGAAAACTGACACCCAGAACAGTGACTTGTGAGTTTTGTTTCCCAGGGAAAAATCCTGTACAATGGTTCTGGGGCCTGAGACCTTAAATTGCGGGGTGCCTCCTGGAATTCGGCCTCTCGCAGGATGCCTCCCAGACGCAAGGTGGCACCAGTGCCAACTTGGTCTGGTTTAAGAGTGCCAAGTGGGTCCTGAAAACTGACACCCAGAACAGTGGCTTGTGAGTTTTGTTTCCCAGGGAAAAAGCCTGTAAAATGGTTCAGGGTCCTGCGGCCTTAAATTGCCGGTTGCCTCCTGGAATTCGGCGTCTTGCAAGATGCCTCCCAGAAGCATGGTGGCACCAGTGCCAGCTTGGTCTGCGTTGAGAGTGTCAAGTGGGTCCTGAAAACTGACACCCAGAACAGTGGCTTCTGAATTTTGTTTTCCAGGGAAAAAGCCTGTAGAATGGTTTTCGGTCCTGCGGCCTTAAATTGCCAGGTGCCTCCTGGAATTCAGCCTCTCGCAGGATGCCTCCCAGACGCAAGGTGGCACCAGTTCCAACTTGGTCTGCTTTGAGAGTGTCAAGTGGGTCCTGAAAACTGACACCCAGAACAGTGGCTTGTGAGTTTTGTTTCCCAGGGAAAAATCCTGTACAATGGTTCAGGGGCCTGAGGCCTTAAATTGCCGGGTGCCTCCTGGAATTCGCCCTCTCGCAGGATGCCTCCCAGACACAAGGTGGCACCAGTGCCAACTTGGTCTGGTTTAAGAGTGCCAAGTGGGTCCTGAAAACTGACACCCAGAACAGTGGCTTGTGAGTTTTGTTTCCCAGGGAAAAAGCCTGTACAATGGTTCAGGGGCCTTAGGCCTTAAATTGCTGGGTGCCTCCTGGAATTCGGCCTCTCACAGGATGCCTCCCAGACGCAAGGTGGCACATGTTCCAAATTGGTCTGGTTTAAGAGTGCAAAGTGGGTCCTGAAAACTGATACCCAGAACAGTGGCTTGTGAGTTTTGTTTCCCAGGGAAAAAGCCTGTAAAATGGTTCAGGGTCTTGCGGCCTTAAATTGCCCGGTGACTCCTTGAATTCCGCATCTCACCAGATGTTTCCCAGATGCAAGGTGGCACCAGTGCCAACTTGGTCTGCTTTGAGAGTGTCAAGTGGGTCCTGAAAACTGACACCCAGAACAGTGGCTTGTGAGTTTTGTTTCCCAGGGAAAAAGCCTGTACAATGGTTCAGGGGCCTGAGGCCTTAAATTGCTGGGTGCCTCCTGGAATTCGGACTCTCGCAGGGTGCCTCCCAGAGGCAAAATGACACCATTTCCAACTTGGTCTGGTTTAAGAGTGCCAAGTGGGTCCTGCAAACTGACACCCAGAACAGTGGCTTCTGAATA